>NC_133332.1:123528374-123828374 GCF_042186555.1 Aquarana catesbeiana | reverse complement strand
ATTTAGGGGGGGTGGAGGATTTAAAGACAAAAAGAAGGGGATATTTGCGCTAACCAAACAATATATACAAAAATTATATGTGCACAAATGATATAACTAAATAAAGCGTGATTAAATGCTGCACCTCTATAGGTCAAATACCAAAACCTAAAACCAATATTAAGAAAGAAAAAGATGCGCAAAGAAACCGCTACATATAACAATAAATATTGCTGTGAACAAATTCTCTGAAACATGATGATATGAAAAATTGAGTGGTGTATCAAAAAACAAATAGTCCATGTGATATAAAAAATAAATGAATAAAACCAAAAGTGAATTTATCAAAAACAGAATATCCCAAAATGATTTTTCCAAATTGAGGAGATGCAAAAGTTCTTCACTTTATCTCGAAAAGCAGGACACATATTCAATCGAATCATCTGGAATACGGAGCATAAAATGCAAACACAAACTGCTTACCAGATCCGTTGGATCTCAAATGATAGAGATCAGAAACGCTTGTGCATTAGCCTGCCGGCAGGTGAACTCGCAGTGATTGAAAGCAGAGAGGAATCCATCTGTTTATCCAAGAATCAGCAAGGACAAAATTTCACTCTCCAGGACATTCTCATAAAAGCCAGGATCTCAGTTATTCTCATGTAAGGAGGAATACAAGAGGGCTTCATCGCGCAGTATGTTCCAGCAAAGGTATTTATTTAAAAAACAAATCATACACAGTCCATAAATTCAAGCAGGTAAGAAAAGCAAGTTTGAATCAGCCGCAGTGTCTACCAGTCAGCTGTTCAGCGTGGTGATGTCACAGGCTCATGCTCCACCCAACATGTTTCCCCTTAACAGGCATCCACTGGGAACGGAGATCATGAGGATGGAGGATTTGAACTAGAAAGGTTGATTGCGCGGCATTTGTAATAGGAGGGATGATGGGGGGGGTATGTGCTGGGGTGGAGGATTTGTGCTAGTGGGGAAACTAGAGAGGGAGTCATTTGTGCTAGAAGGGGGGATTTGGGGAGGATTTGAACTCAAAGGGGAAATTTGAGGGTTAGGGGATTTGTGCTACGATGGGAGATTTGGGGGGAGGGGATTTGTGCTACGATGGTGTCAGGTCCCTTGCGGTCCAAGGGACTAGGAACACCCTGTGGAGGTTGTGGACCCAACGGCTGACTGCTGAGGGTTGAGGGTTCTGGGACATAGCCACACGGGGTCGCAGCCATGGTCCTGAACAGGGAGTTTAGCAGGTAAAATTGCCGAGGGCGGGGGGTCTTAGAGCCAGCAGGTTTTTACCAGAGCTTCTGATGGTGAGGATGGACTACGCTGCAGCTGACTCCAGGTCACAGCCCCTAGGGTCTCCCAGCTCACACTCATAGCTGGCTCTGGAGGATGAAGAGAAAGCAGCAGGGAAGATTACTTAAGTACACAGGTGAACAGCGATCAGTCTCTAAGCTGAACACAACAAAGAGGTAAGCAGAAAGACAGACATGAACATTACTGCAGATTCATGACAGATGGGGGTTTTGGGGTGGGGGATTTGTGCTAGGGTGGGAGATTTGAGGAGGGAGAGGATTTGAGCTGGGGGGATGGGGGGGCCAAAGAATTGTGCTGGGAGGGGGAATTCAGTGGGGGGGAGGGGGTTGCACCAGGATGAGGAGGAAGTTTGGGGAGAATTTTGGCTTACAATGGGAATAAAGGGGGTTAGCGTTCAGAACAGTGCTTGATTTTTTTTTTTTTGGGGGGGAGATTTTTTCTGACTCATATTCCTCATACATCTTGGGGGAGGGTGTGCAGTTTATCATGTTCACCCTGGGCACTAGATGACCTTGTCCTGGCGCTTTTTTGGAGATATTTCAGTTAATAGTATTTTACCAATTATTCACCAATTATTTATCAATTATTCAATGAATAACATCACCAATAAGCCACACTGACAAGTCTTCTAAAAGAAAGTCTTCCACAAGTGAGAACAGTAAGGGGTGTACCAAAAGAAAAACGATCTAAACATAATTCACAAAAGAGATTGCAAGCCACCCCAAAAGGACTGGTTGCAGAAGTATCAGCCCCTAATTAGCAAACCTTATGTGTGGAATAAAAAAAAAAAAAATACTTCTAACTGCGCATATTGCAAAAGTTTGTATTTCGTTAACCGGGTGACTGAACAGGTATTTTTAGAGAAAACTGTAGTTGATCATATAGGGAGATATAGGAGTGTGATCCTTCCTGAATGTAATTTACCTAGTATTTCATGTTCCGATACCCTACACCTAGCAGGGCAGAGCTATCACTTCACCCAGATGGCTTCTAAAGCTGAGGCTCACATATTGACTGTGATGACATCTTTTGGCCAAAATAGGGAACTACACCCAGTTCCTTTGCATACACAACTAATTCATTATATTTACTTGAAGCACACTCTATGCAGCCATGCTCTGTTACCTTTCCAAGGGCATAAAGTATACCTTTGCCCTGTGCCCATGTTGTCCAGTTCTAAGAAAATGCATTTCATTTTATGTAGAAATTAAGGAAATGTTTTGTTCCATAGGTTTGACTGGTACTAACAGACAAAGTTGAGTCATTAATGTTTGTAAAGCTGGAAAATTACACATATGCATGCACAGGACACAGGTGCAGTAAAAAAAGGAGGGTCACAGCCAGGTGGTAGACATCAGTCAAGGTAGTGATTTTCTGAAAGCCAGTGCACTGTGAGAATTGATGGGAATAATGTAGCTTGGGATCCTGGGGGGTGGATTATCTGTCACAGGGAAGCAGGCATGATATTTTCAGAAATGACAGGTACAGTTTTAGCTAGAAATTACACACAGCCTCAGGGTAGTTCTTATTTATTTTTTTGGACAGACTAAACATTTTTTTTAAATCATATGGCGCAATAAGAAATATATGATTTATTTCTGGGTCAGTCACTAACTTCTGGACTGGATTGATAATGCTGTTGCTGGGATTTGGGTGGGAGGCCATCTTGTTTAGCAAGTGATCCAGAAAATTTGAAATGTGAATAATTGACTGACTATAAATTAAAACATTATATCTTGGGCACAGAAAGAATGTTCTAATTTATTTAGGTGTAAAATACTCACTTCTGGACTTGTAATTCTTCTGGGATTTCCACTATTTTTACATATTTAGAGCTCCAATCATTTAGCCAGATCAAACAAAGAAACCATGCCTTCCTCAAAATATATTAGTGGTGATTTGCTTGAGAATGAAGACCTCACTGATGTCAAACTTATAGCATGTGATAAATGTTTTTGTCATTGCTAAAAAAAATGTATGACTATAACTTGCAGTCTGCTGCATATCCAAACCTTTTTGCAGTACATAAAGTACTTCTTGCTCTTGCTTGCACTCAAGTGTGTTGTGAAAGTCATTTTTTTTCCGGGTAGAATTTGTAAACAGATTAAGGTCTTCTTTTGTTCAAGTTCTTCTTGTAACCCATTATTTTATTGAACACAGAAAGTGATATTAGTAGAAGTTTAGTTTATGATTAGGGTTGAGGTTCTGGTTCCTTAAAGTTAATCTCTAAGGAAAACATATGGGTTTGTTAGCTTGAGCACCAGAAGCGAATACCCACAGTTTACTGAATGCACTGTGAACTGTGGTCGGGAGGCAGAGTATGGCCATTGGCCAATAATGGGGCTTAGAAAAGGTGCCTGCTCCTTCCCTATATCAGCTCTCCCATCAGGCTTTTGCCCATTGTACGTTAATGTTGGTAGCTGTGAGGGACAACTGACAGTGAGTTGAAGGAGAGATAGTTACACTATTGTACAGTGTTAGTGTGCTACCTACAGAACTATACAGTATTGTAAACAGTGTTATATGTGGACACTGCTACATTCATTTGCGTGTGCAGGGGGTGTGCCGGGTGTGTCTAGCACACCTTAATCACTACTTGCGCATTCCCCCTACTGCCCAGGCTTCCCCCCGAGTTGCACATTTTGCCCAGAAGTGATGCTGGCTTCCCTCCTCCCCTCTCCCCCCTGGTTGCTGTAGAGGATGTTTCAGAAGGGAGAGTGGGGGAAGGGCCTAGTAAATATGTAATTTGCCTGCCCCCTCCATTTCTAAATGAACACAGGGAACCGCGTTCATTTATAAATGAAGCATAGTAAACTGTGCTTACTATGCTTCAGTTTGTGAATGGACAGGAAGCCACTCAGCACAGAGCACTTCTATTGCGTACCACATTGATACATATGTATACATACAAATATGTTTTGTAGATATATCATGCATCTGCTCCAGAGCAAGTGGAGTGAGTCCACGAAACGCGTAGAGCCTACTTGATGCAGATATACCGTACATATATGTTTTATTCCAATTAGACTATACTATATCATATTCAATTCCTGCTACTTTTGTTGTTTTAATATGGAGTACATACTGGCTTACATTGTTCTATTATGCCATGTGCTATCATGCCTTCTCTGTATTTGCATATTATAATATGTAATTTGGTGTTCACATTGTATTGTACCATCAACATCTATGTATGTACATATTGCCATGTGCCATGCTGTTTGCAATAAATATGTGTTTTACTAAGGTTCATGTCATGGCTTCATATTGTCAGGAACCATGAATCAGACTGAGACAGAAGTGCAGTAAAAATCACACTTTTTCCTTGTCAAAAGAAGTTTATTGAGTATACAATGTTATAAAGATACATAAAGTAAGTTTACAAGGATCTATAAAGTAAGCTCATTGTTTTACAGTAGGGTTTATATAGGTAAATATCATGAAATTTCAAATATTAAACATTGGGTTCACGTAAACCTAAATTAAAGATATATATCATTTCCTTAGTTACTTTTGTAGGTATTTAAATGATTTATACCTACTATACATATTGTTTACAAGTAGAGTGTATATAGGTCAAATAAATTCTGATAATGAGCTTTAATCGTAAGGTGGAGAAAAGGAAAGAGAAAGAAGAAAAAGGGTTGAAAGGTAGAGGTATGGTCCACAAGGTTGTCCCGCTCGTCAGTTTATTATTCTTTTTAGTTCTCTTTGAAGCCTTAGAATGGGTGTCTCTGTAAGTCATTTAATCTGTTACCATGGCAACAGGACAGAGTCATTGAAGTTTGACAGGAACTGTTGTTTTATCCAAGGATGCCAAAGTTTTTCAAATTTTGGAATTTGATTTTGATCGATGGCTACCATCTTAGCATGGGACATTGTATTATTCATTCTGTGAATTGTTTCTGCTAGTACCAATGTAGGAGATTTCCATGCCTTGGCCACTGTTTGTTTTGCAGCCGTTATTAGTTGGATCATAAGTTTGAATTGAGAGAGTGTTAACCATTCCGGTTTTAGATTAAGTAAAGTTAAATATGGATCTGGTTGTATTATTTTTTTAAATATTTTAGATGCAATCACAAAGACTTCCTTCCAGAAGGTTTGGATTACTGGGCACGTCCACCATATGTGTAAATATGTGCCTATTTCTGGGCATCCTCGAAAACAAAGAGTTGAGGTATTAGGTGAATATTTTGCCACTCTAGCAGGTACAAGGTACCAACGAGTTAGGACTTTATAATTTGTCTCCAGTGCTAAGATGTTGGGTGAAGATGACTTAGATGTGAGCCATATGTTAGACCAGTCCGTGTCTTCTAAAGTTCGTCCCAGGTCCTCCTCCCACCTCTGAACGTAAGAGGGTCTATTAAGATTTGCTACTCCATATAATTGATTATAAAGTGATGAAATTGTACCTTTAGCAAATGGATCTTTTGTACAGATTGATTCAAAAATGGATAATTGGGATAATGGTGTATCCCCCTTTAGGAATGGTGTATAGAAATTTTTGATTTGGAGATATCTAAATATCTCAGAGTTTGGTAGATCATATTTTTCTCTAAGCGATGGGAATGAAAGGAATGATTTAGATGCTATGAAGTCATTTAGTGTCTGAATGCCTGATGTTGTCCAAGCTTTAAAAGAATTTGGGTAGATCCATGCCGGATAAAAGGTCGGATTTCTGATAAAAGAAAGGAGAGGATTGTGTGGAGATTGTAACTGATATTTGGTTTTTAGTTTATCCCAGAGAGATAAGAAGTGTTTAGTTATGGGATTATGAATTTTAAAGCGGTCTTTAGGATCAAGCCATAATAAATTTGATATTAATAGAGGGTCATTTTCTGAAGCCTCTATAAATACCCATAATGGGATTTCCTGTTTTGCATGGTATTTGGACAGACTGGCCAAATGTGCTGCTCTGTAGTAGTTAGTAAAATTAGGGTATCCCAGGCCTCCTTTATTTTTGGGAAGATGTAGTGTGTGTATAGGTATACGTGATTTAGAAGAGCCCCATATAAACGAAGTTGCTCTTTTTTGTACTATTCTCAAAAAATAGGAAGGAATTGGAATAGGGAGGACTCTGAATAGATAAAGCAATTTGGGTAGAATAGTCATTTTGATTGCATTAATCTTCCCTATCCAGGATAAAGGAAGTTGCGACCATTGTTTTATTAGATTTGTGATCTGTCTTAATACAGGAGGATAATTGGTTGAGAATAAGTCAGAATGAGATGCTGTTAAATAAATTCCAAGATATGGGATTGATTTTTCTGCCCATGTGAATGGGAGTGCAGCCCTAGCCGGGATCAATTCCATGTTTGTGAGTGAAATATTAAGCACTAGGCATTTCTTAGGATTAATCATAAGGCCGGATAGGGCTGCAAATCCATCAAGAGCTGGTATTAAGTTAGGACCAGAGACCTGTGGTGATGATAGAAAAAGTAATATATCGTCTGCAAATATACATAATTTGTGTGTAATACCTCCTACTTCAATGCCAGTTATAGTTTGGTTTGTTCTGATGTATTGGGCCATGGGTTCGAGTATAAGGGCAAATAATAAGGGAGATAATGGGCAACCCTGTCGGGTACCTCTTTCGATATTAAAGGCTTCAGATTTGTATCCAGCATATTTTATATAGGCTTTGGGTTTATTATATAATGCTTTGATCCATGTTAAAAAGTGGGGTCCAAAACCCCATTTTTGTAATGAATATTGCATATATTGCCAGGATACTGTGTCAAATGCCCTCTTAATATCGAGAGATAGAAAACATAAAGGGATTTTCCGTTTTTTAGCAATATGTGCCAATAACACTGCCCTGCGTATATTATCGCCTGCCTGTCTATTTGGCATGAAGCCTACTTGATCTCTATGTATTAATTTTCCTATAATGCTATTGAGGCGTTTTGCTATTATTTTTGCTAATAATTTAATATCGAGGTTTAACAGAGAGATAGGCCGATAATTCACACAGGAAGTATCATCAGAAAGGGGTTTTGGGATCATACAAACAATTGCCATTAGTGTTTCTTGCCGAAAAGAATGTCCATCTAGAAGTTTGTTAAAAGTTTCAGTGAGAATGGGAGAGAGTATTTCTGAGAATGTTTTATAGTATAAAGCCGAGTAGCCGTCTGGGCCTGGTCTTTTGTTAAGTTTTAGGTCTTTTATGGCATTAGCAACTTCATCTATAGTTATAGGCTCATCCAAACTGCTTTTTTGATTCTGAGATAACTCAGGTAAGGTTATTTTTGAGAAGAAGGATTCAGCTTCTGTAGGATTAAATTCATTGTTTGTCTTGTATAAAGTTGCGAGATGTGAGTGAAATTTATGGACTATTTTAACTGGATTACAAGTGTAAACATTTTTTGATAATTTCAAACGTATTGGTTTGAAAGATTTGTTAGTTGAATTTAATGCCCGAGCCAAATATGTACCTGGTTTGTTTGTATTCATGTAGAAATTGTGTTTGGAGCGTTTGAGGGATTTATCAACTGACTCAGTGAGAAATAGATCGTATTCCAATCTAGATTTTTCCAGATGAGATTTTGTACTCTGAGATGGATTATCTTGAAATGATATGTAGGCTGCATTAAAATTGAGTTCTAGTTTTTTTGCTAGATTTTTGCGTTCCCGTTTAAATAGTGGCATTTGTCTTTGTATTGTACCATGCAAGACAGGCTTATGAGCTTCCCACAGTGTTATTGGGGAGATGTCTGTTGTATTATTAATTGATATGTATTCCTTTAAAGCTTGTTCAATGGCCATCTGATGTAGTGGGTGTTTGAGCATTATGTCCGGTAAGTACCACGTTGGGTCATGCGCTTTTGGTATGGCTGAGGCTATAGTAGTGTATACTGCATTATGGTCAGACCACGGAATCGGAATTATATCTGATGCAATAATTTCTGGTATCATTCCTATTGTTAGAAAAATATGATCTATTCTGGTGAAGGTTTGATGAGGGTGCGAGAAATAAGTGAATTTCTTTTTCATTGGGTTACTTTCTCTCCATGAATCTACCAGATTGTATTTGGAAAGAAGTTGAGAAAAAGGTAATCCAGAGGTTATTTTGGATGGTGTAAAAGGTGATTTATCTAGAAATGGGAGGAGGACCTGGTTCGAATCCCCACACATTATCACTGTTCCTATTTTGTGTGTATTAATCACTTGTAATATATGTGAGAGGAATGGTGTAGGTTGTTTGTTAGGAGCGTAGTAGGAAATCACCGTGATTGCTGTATCCATTATATAACCCATGAGTATCAGGTATCTACCTTCTGGGTCTTTAATTTCTGATAATAAGGTGAATGGTGTGGATTGGTGAAATGCAATTAGAGTTCCCCTTTGCTTGGTACAGGCAGAAGCCGTGTAAATTTGTTGATAAAAAGGAGAAATATATTTTGGAGTAGAATTTTTGGTGAAGTGTGTTTCTTGGAGGCATACTATGTGAGCCTTCTTGTTATGGAAAGTACGGAAGGCTTTGGTCCTTTTTTGAGGGACATTTATTCCCTGAACATTCAGGGAAAGTATATTCAGTGGTGCCATGGCAATAGATCAAATAGTTTTGACTTACTTTTTGTTATGCAGAGCTGACTGCGCAGATCAACCTGTGTGGACTGAAGAGATGAATAGATAGAAAAGAAACCAGTGAATTCTGGAGTAAAGAGTAAACAAAAAACATATGAGATTAGATGATACATTGTATAAATTATTTTTTGCAAGTAATCACAATTTACCCGTGAAAGAGAATAAATATCTCTCTCAGGGGAATAAGTGCCTTCGTCACACTCCCACATAATATGGTTGGGAGAATGAGGAGGGCTAATGGGGGTACACGGATCTTCCGCTTACAGGAGAGAAGTGCTATGTCAAAAGACATCAAAATGATGTTTCATTAATTGGAGTGCAGAATATAGTTTTTGTTGAAATTATTTATTCCAGGGTGGTTGTATATGGTTAGTCTTGCCCTAGGCTAAATAATTCAGTTAGAAAGGTACTGTTAATAACTTTGGTATTGATGAAGATAGTTTGAATTATTTTGAGATTTTAACCCTTTTAGAGTAAACAATTACATATTTTATTGATATGCAACTGTTTAGATATGTTAACTCATAAAATTGAGGTTGTATTGCTTCAGATTAGAATAAACAAAAACATAATTCTAGGAACTAGTTAGGTAATAATATATTTGTTTTAAGAAAAGAAAGAAAAAGCTTCCATTACTTCTGGATTATTGAACATATTTGTCCTAAAAAGTAATAAATCTATTGTTATTACCTGATAATATATAACTGAACAAGAATTTCCTTATATCACTTATATATTCTAAGGCTATATGAATCAGAAGTAATAAGAAATATAACTGGAATGTAACATGATCCCACACAGTGTGTGACTATCAGAATGCAGTTACATTCAGTTATAAATATAGGTTTTTTATAGAGAACCATCTCTTAGTATAATAAATGAAGAGATATCAGGAATTAGGATGTCAGTCCATTGAATCTTCTTGGTCCATGGATGATGTGGCATAACGGCCTCTTTTGTGAGAATGATGATTCCCATTTTGTTCTGAAATTTTCTGGGTGCTGCCTGAAGGTGAAGATGACGCCATTCTTCTGAGTGTGGGAGTGTTGCTGCTTGTGGGTTCTGTCAGATTTAATTTTAAAAGGGTTTGTTGTAGTTCATCTGCTGATCTGCTTCTGTAAATTGTACCTTGGTAGTTAAATCTGACTGAAAAGGGGAAGCCCCATTGATACATAATGTTGTGGCGTTGCAGTTCCATTATTTGGGGTTTCATGGATCGTCTCTTAGTAATAGTAAGTTGGGATAGGTCAGCAAAAATGTGATAATTGTGTCCTTGAAAATTAAGTTCCTTTTTTTCTCTTGCAGCAATTAGTATTTGTTCTTTCGTTCTGTAATAATGAAATTTTGTGATTATATCACGTGGGGGTCCATCTTTCTTTTTGGCTGTGAGGGCTCTGTGTACTCTGTCCAGTTCTAAACGTTCAATAGGGATATCTGGCTTTAGTTCTTGTAATAGAGCAGTAATAGTAGATTGCAGGTCTGTCACAGTTTCAGGTATTCCCCTTATGCGCAAGTTTGAACGTCTGGCTCTATTTTCGTAATCTTCGAGCTTAGTTTGAAGTATTAAATTCTCTTTTTTTAATTGTTCCAATTCTGTTATATTTTCTTGGGTTGTAATTTCAATTTCATCCATTTTTATTTCTAAGGCTGCGGTGCGGTTTCCCAGCTCTCTTATTTCTTTGGTTAGGCTTTTTGTTATTTGGTCTGAGGTTTGTTTTAAAGCCTTATGAAGCATCTTTTCAAATTGTAATAATATTACTGGGGATACTGAGGAGGCTTGTGGAGAAGTTTGTGAGAGGATTTGTTCTGTATCTGACTCAAATGGAGAGTCTTGCTGTGACATTTTCTGTCTGTGAGAGCGCCCTGATGCTGTATCTTGTGAGGTGACTGGAGCTGCTTCAGCTGCAGTGAGTGCCTGTGAGCTCTTTGTGAGGTGATTTTTATTTCTGCCACGGTTTCCTCCCAGTACCATATTTCCTGCCCAAACTTTCACAGTTTGTTCCCTGGGGCAAAAAGGTTCAAATGGATACCTTTTGAGCCTGCAGGCTCCGCTTTGTCCTTCTCTTTTCTCCTCAGCGGTTTGGAGCTCTAACAATGCATGTCTGCTCTGCTAGGCTCCGCCTCCTGCCCCCAAAATCACACTTTTTAATTGCCTAGTAAAATGGTATAAACAGAGCAAAGGTAGTCAAAACATAGCCAGGGTTCGGTAGCCAGGGTTCGGTAACCAGAGCGGGTAGTCAGAACAAGCCAGTAAAACAGGAATTCAGAGATCAGTGTAATAGAGGCAGTAAACAGAATCAGGAACCAGAAGGAAAGTCAGCCAGGCAAAAGTCTTTAACAGAAAAACACAGCAGAGAGTAGGGATGAGCCTAACACCCCCCCGGTTGGGTTCGCACCAGAACCTGCGAACGGACTGAAAATTCGCATGAACGTTAGAACCCCATTGAAGTCTATAGGGCTCAAACGTTCGAAATCAAAAGTGCTAATTTCAAAGGCTAATTTGCATGGTATTGTCCTAAAAAGGGTTTGGGGACCCGGGACCTGCCCCAGGGGACATGTATCAATGCAAAAAAAAGTTTTAAAAACTGACGTTTTTTCGGGAGCAGTGATTTTAATGATGCTTAAAGTGAAAAAAAAGTGAAATATACCTTTAAATATCGTACCTGGGGGGGTGTCTATAGTATGCCTGTAAAGTGGCACGTGTTTCCCGTGCTTAGAACAGTCCCTGCTTACGGCTTTAATGTAATGTCCGGTCCTGGTAATATTGATGAAAATCAGTGAGACAAACCGCATGGGTACTCCCCCAGTCCATTACCAGGCCCTTTGAGTCTTGTATGGATATTAAGGGGAACCCCGCACCCAAATTAAAAAATGGAAAGGCGTGGGGCCCCAGGCCCTCTGAACAGCAGTATACAGGCAATGCAAACAAGACAGGGACTGTAGGTTTGTTGTTAAGTAGAATCTGTTTGTAATTTTGAACTGGTACATTTTTAAAGTGTAGCTCCAACCAAAAAATCTATTTTTAAGCTTTTTGGAAAACATAGGGAAGGGTTATCACCCCTGTGACATTTGTTTTGCTGTCTGTGCACCTCTTCAGAAGATTTTACCTCACTTTCTGTCCCAATGACAAATGTTTTTTGACAATTTGGGGTTTTTAGTGAAACAAGGATTGGTGATAAAGCATCAGTGGAGAGGAGACACGTTTTTCCCATATTAACTCTTACAGGAGAGAATTTCCCTTCCTATGGGTAGATTTCATCTCACTTCCTGTTGTCTCCTTCGGTTTGCAAGTAGGAGTCGTTTGTAAGTTGGATGTTTGAAAGTAGGGGCCTGCCCTATATACTCTGCAGAAATTGCGTCCTTAGGTGTTGGTGTTGCCACTGTAAGCCCTCACAGTTACTCTTGGTTAGGGATGAGCCGAACACCCCCCGGTTCGGTTCGCACCAGAACCCGCGAACGGACCGAAAGTTCGCACGAACGTTAGAACCCCATTGACGTCTATGGGACTCGAACGTTCGAAATCAAAAGTGCTCATTTTAAAGGCTAATTTGCATGGTATTGTCCTAAAAAGGGTTTGGGGACCCGGGTCCTACCCCAGGGGACATGTATCAATGCAAAAAAAACTTTTAAAAACGGCCGTTTTTTCGGGAGCAGTGATTTTAATGATGCTTAAAGTAAAAAAAAAAAAGTGAAATATTCCTTTAAATATCGTACCTGGGGGGTGTCTATAGTATGCCTGTAAAGTGACGCGTGTTTCCCATGTTTAGAACAGTCCCTGCACCAAATGTCATTTTTAAAGGAAAAAATCTCATTTAAAACTGCTTGCGGGTTTAATGTCATGTCGGGTCATGGCAATATGGATGAAAATCAGTGAGACAAACGGCATGGGTACCCCCCAGTCCATTACCAGTCCCTTTGGGTCTTGTATGGATATTAAGGGGAACCCCGCACCCAAATTAAAATAAGGAAAGGTGTGGGGCCACCAGGCCCTATATACTCTGAACAGCAGTATACAGGCGGTGCAAACAAGACAGGGACTGTAGGTTTGTTGTTAAGTAGAATCTGTTTGTAATTTTGAACATTTTTAACGTGTTTAGCTCCAGCCAAAAAATCTTTTCTAAGCTTTTTGGAAAACATAGGGAAGGGTTATCACCCCTGTGACATTTGTTTTGCTGTCTTTCCTCCTCTTCAGAAGATTTCACCTCACTTTTTTGTCCCAATGAAAAATGTTTTTTGAAAATTTGGGTTTTTTTGTGGAACAAGGATTGGAAAGCATCAGTGGAAAGGAGAACTTGTTTTCCCATATTAACTCTTACAGGAGAGAATTTCCCTTCCTAGGGGTAGATTTCATCTCACTTCCTGTTGTCTCCTTCCGTTTGCAAGTAGGAGTCGTTTGTAAGTTAGATGTTTGAAAGTAGGGTCCTGCCCTATATACTCAGCAGAAATTTGGGCCTTAGGTGTTGCTGTGGCCACAACACTGTAAGCCCTCACAGGGCCCTGCTGTGAAATATTAGATCAAGAATTGTAATTACATGCCCCTGTTGAACAGCAGCTGAAAAATTAGGCCTTAGGCACTGGTGCTGGTGCCACAACACTGCAACCCCTCACAGACACTCTAGTTGGAACGCAGGAACGAGCCCTGCTGCAAAGTATTGCATCAAAAATTGTAATTACACGCCCCTGTTAGACAGGGGCAGAAAAATTGGGCCCTAGGCACTGGTGCTGGTGCCACAACACTGCAACCCCTCACAGACACTCTAGTTGGAATGCAGGAACGAGCCCTGCTGCAAAGTATTACATCAAAAATTGTAATTACACGCCCCTGTTAAACAGGGGCTGAAAAATTGTGCCTTAGGCACTGGTGGTGGCGCCCAGAACCAAAAATGTTCTTACAAGCTATCAGCGTGATGATTGAGGAGGAAGAGGATAATTACTCAGGGATAGTCACTCAGCATCAGCATAGGCAGTCTTTGAAGGGATCTGAGATTTCAAAAAAAATTATTCGGTTACATCAGCATCAGGTGCTTGGTAGCTGGTGGTGATCCAAGACTCATTCATTTTTATGAAGGTCAGCCGATCGACCGAGTCGGTGGACAGACGCACCCTGTGATCGGTTACCACGCCTCCAGCAGCACTGAATGTGCGTTCCGAAAGAACGCTGGATGCAGGACAGGCCAGTAGCTCAATTGCATACTGTGCAAGCTCTGGCCAGTGATCCATCCTCAAGACCCAGTAACCCAGAGGATTTTCGGTGGGAAAGGTGTCCAAGTCTGATCTTGCCCCTAGGTATTCCTGCACCATGTAAAACAGACGCTGGCGATGGTTGCTGGAACCGATCATACCTTGGGGCTGCGGACCAAAAAATTGTCTGAACGCATCGGTCAGACGGCCACCTTCTCCACCGCTCCTTCTTTGACTGACCGAAGCCTCAGCAACACGTTGTCCAGAAACAGGAGTTTGTAACCTCCCAGTCTCTGGGAACGCGTTGCACAGACCTTTCTGCAAGGCCTCCCGAAGATGTTTCATCCTCTGCTCCCTCTGCGATGGCAAGATAAGGTCCGCAACCTTACCCTTGTAACGTGGATCAAGGAGGGTTGCCAGCCAGTATTGGTCCTTCTCCTTGATACCACGAATACGAGGATCCTTACGCAGGCTTTGCAGGATCAGGGAGGCCATGCAGCGTAGGTTTGCTGAGGCATTCGGTCCGGAGTCCTCTGGGTCACTAAGAACGACATGGTCCGCAGCCACCTCCTCCCAGCCACGTACAAGTCCATGTGTTTCTTGGGACTGATCCCTTAAAGACTGCTGCTGATGCTGAGTGCCAGGCTCCACCTCCATACTGACACAATCTTCCTCCTCCTCCTCTTCCTCCTCGTCCTCTTCCTGTGTGATCGGCGGGCACGCAGGAACACTGTCTGGATAAAGGGGGCCTTGAGAGCTAAGGAAGTCCTCCTCTTCCTGCCTCTGTTCTGCCTCAAGTGCCCTGTCCATTATTCCACGCAGCGTGTGCTCCAACAGGTGGACAAGGGGGACAGTGTCACTGATGCATGCACTGTCACTGCTCACCATCCTCGTGGCCTCCTCGAATGGTGACAGGACAGTGCATGCATCCCTGATCATGGCCCACTGGCGTGGGGAAAAAAAACCAAGCTCCCCTGACCCTGTCCTGGTGCCATAGTCGCACAGGTACTCATTGATGGCCCTCTGCTGCGTGTGCAGCCGCTGCAGCATGGCCAACGTTGAGTTCCACCTGGTGGGCATGTCACAGATTAGGCGGTTCTTGGGCAGGTTAAACTCCTTTTGGAGGTCCGTCAGCCGAGCACTGGCATTATATGACCGGCGGAAATGCACACAGACTTTCCTGGCCTGCCTCAGGACATCCTGTAAGCCCGGGTACCTGCCCAAGAACCGCTGCACCACCAAGTTAAGGACGTGAGCCAAACAGGGCACATGGGTCATTTGTCCCTGTCGGAGGGCAGAGAGGAGGTTGGTGCCATTGTCGCAAACCACCATTCCTGCCTTAAGTTGGCGTGGCGTCAACCACCTCTGAACCTGCCCCTGCAGAGCTGACAGAACCTCTGCCCCAGTGTGGCTCCTGTCCCCCAAGCACACCAGCTCAAGCACCGCATGGCATCTTTTGGCCTGCGTACTTGCGTAGCCCCTTGAACGCCTACGGAGCACCGCTGGTTCCGAGGAAGAGGCCATGGAGGAAGAAGAAGAGGAGGGGGTGGAGGAGAGAGGTGTGTCACAATCAGCATTTTGGAGGCGTGGTGGCGGAACAACCTCCAACACTACTGCACCTTGTCCTGCATCCTTCCCAGCTGCCAGCAGAGTCACCCAATGCGCCGTGAAACTTAGGTAACGTCCCTGTCCATGCCTGCTGGACCATGAGTCAGCGGTAATATGCACCTTACCGCTGACCGCCCTGTCCAGCGAGGCATGGACATTGCCTTCCACATGCCGGTAGAGAGCCGGAATCGCCTTCCGTGAGAAAAAGTGGCGTTTGGGTACCTGCCACTGAGGAACCGCACATTCCACAAACTCACGGAAGGGGGCAGAGTCTACCAACTGAAAAGGCAGCAGTTGAAGTGCTAGCAATTTTGCCAAGCTAGCATTCAACCGCTGGGCATGTGGATGGCTGGGAGCAAACTTCTTTCGGCGGTGCAGCAGCTGGGGCAGGGAAATTTGCCTGGTACAATCTGACGTCGGTGTACCAAAAGCAGATTGCCCACAAGTACTTGGCTGTGACACACCTAATTCTACACCTTCATTCCTCTCACTGTAGGTCTCAGAGAGGACTGAAGGTCTAGTGGGGTTGGAAATCTCAGCTGATGAGGAGCAAGGAGAGATCCTCTTTGTTCTTTGGTGTGGGTCTTTTAGATACGCTTGCCAACGAACTGCATGGCAGGTCAACATATGTCTGGTCAAGCATGTGGTACCCAAGCGGGAGATATTTTGGCCACGCGAGATACGCTTGAGACATATGTTGCAAATAGCAGCGGTGCGATCTGATGCACTCGTCTCAAAAAAGGCCCACACCAAAGAACTTTTTGAATAACGCGCAGAGACTGCAGCGCCCTGCACATGTGGAGCTTTGGGGTGTGATGCAGTCAATGTGCTGCCCTTAGGCTGGCCCCTGGAGGGCATCCTGCCTCGTTGGTGATGTGCTGCCGCCTCCTCCTCCTCCTCCTCCTCCTCCTCCTCCTCCTCCTCCTCCTCCTCCTCTCTCCTATCAGGCACCCACGTTGAGTCAGTGACCTCATCATCCCCTCCCTCCTCATCACTGGAGCAAACCTGGCAGTATGCTGCAGCAGGGGGAGCATGACTGCCAGATTGCTGTCCTTCTTGGGCACCCCCTCTGTCCGCGCTCATGTTACTGCCTTCATCGAGCTCAGTATCGTCATCAGAGCCTTCCAAACGCTGGGCATCCTCCTGGAGCATGTACCCAACACTGTGGTCAAACAGTTCGAGGGAATCCTCATGAGGACATGGTGGAGCTAGGGAAGGAGTCACTGATGACATTGAGCTGAGGGAAGAGGCCGCTGCTTTGCCAGACAAAGCACCCTGGGCATGGGTGAGAGAGGATGAGGAGGATGAGGACGGCTTGGTCATCCACTCGACCAAGTCTTCCGCATGTTGCGGCTCAACATGGCCAGCTGCCGAAAAAAAGGCCAAGCGTGTCCCATGGCCACGTGCTGATGAGGATGCACCGTCTCCACGACCAGCACTAGACACAGAGCCTGCTTGCCCTCTCTTATTGGCTTGTGACTGTCTGCCTCTCCTTCTTGGCCTTCCAGACATACTAATGGCCTGTAGCTGCACTAAGCTGGGATAGAACACCTGTAATTTTCTTCAAGTAGCTTTATATACTGTAACCAGACAAGCCTGCCTGTCAGTAGGAAGATAACAGGAACGGATCTAGCTGAACACTGTGAGCAGGACGCACTGTACTAAATGTAAATAGTCTAGCTGCCTGACCGTGGTACTAATAGGATCAAATAGAACACCTGTAATTTTCTTCAGGTAGCTTTATATACTGTAACCAGACAAGCCTGCCTGTCAGTAGGAAGATAACAGGAACGGATCTAGCTGTACACTGTGAGCAGGACGCACTGTACTAAATGTAAATAGTCTAGCTGCCTGACCGTGGTACTAATAGGATCAAATAGAACACCTGTAATTTTCTTCAGGTAGCTTTATATACTGTAACCAGACAAGCCTGCCTGTCAGTAGGAAGATAACAGGAACGGATCTAGCTGAACACTGTGAGCAGGACACACTGTACTAAATGTAAATAGTCTAGCTGCCTGACCGTGGTACTAATAGGATCAAATAGAACACCTGTAATTTTCTTCAGGTAGCTTTATATACTGTAACCAGACAAGCCTGCCTGTCAGTAGGAAGATAACAGGAACGGATCTAGCTGAACACTGTGAGCAGGACACACTGTACTAAATGTAAATAGTCTAGCTGCCTGACCGTGGTACTAATAGGATCAAATAGAACACCTGTAATTTTCTTCAGGTAGCTTTATATACTGTAACCAGACAAGCCTGCCGGTCAGTAGGAATTTAACAGGAACGGATCTAGCTGAACACTGTGAGCAGGACACACTGTACTAAATGTAAATAGTCTAGCTGCCTGACCGTGGTACTAATAGGATCAAATAGAACACCTGTAATTTTCTTCAGGTAGCTTTATATACTGTAACCAGACAAGCCTGCCGGTCAGTAGGAATTTAACAGGAACGGATCTAGCTGAACACTGTGAGCAGGACGCACTGCACTAAATGTAAATAGCAGGAACGGATCTAGCTGAACACTGTGAGCAGGACGCACTGCACTAAATGTAAATAGTCTAGAAGATAACAGGAACGGATCTAGCTGAACACTGTGAGCAGGACGCACTGCATTAAATGTAAATAGTCTAGATAGAAGATAACAGGAACGGATCTAGCTAAACTGAATACAGTGTATATATATATATGCAACACCTGGGATGCATATATATACACAATACACTGTAAGTGCAGCTAACTGACTGACTGTTCTGCCTAATCTATCTAACTCAAATCAAATGACACTGTCTCTCTCTCTCTCTATCTCTCAGCACACCGGAACACACACTACACAGGGCCGCCGTGCAGGCGGCCTTATATAGTGTGGGGTGTGTACTAAATGCCCTGAGCCGTAATTGGCCAAAGCCACCCTGGCTTTGGCCAATTACAGCTCTCTCTACTGACAGCGCTGTGATTGGCCAAGCATGCGGGTCATAGTGCATGCTTGGCCAATCATCAGCCAGCAATGCACTGCGATGCCGCAGTGAATTATGGGCCGTGACGCGCCACACGAATTTAGCGCGAACGGCCCATAACGTTCGCAATTCGGCGAACGATCGAACAGCCGATGTTCGAGTCGAACATGGGTTCGACTCGAACACGAAGCTCATCCCTACTCTTGGTGGGCGCAGGAACGGACTCTGCTAAGAAATATTAGATGAAGAATTGTAATTACATGCCCCTGTTGAACAGGGTCAGAAAAATTGGGCCTTTGGTAGTGGTGGTGCTGGTGCCACAACACTGTAAGTCCTCACAGTTACTCTTGGTGGGCGCAGAAACGGGCCCTGCTGTGAAATATTAGATCAAGAATTGTAATTACATGCACCTGTTGAACGGGGCAGAAAAATTGGGCCTTTGGTGGTGGTGGTGCTGGTGCCACACCACTGTAAGTCCTCACAGTTACTCTAGCTGGACGCAGAAATGGGCCCTGCTGTGAAATATTAGATCAAGAATTGTAATTACATGTAATTACATGGGCCTTAGGCACTAGTGCCACAACACTGCAACCCTTCACAGATACTCTAGTTGGAGCGCAGGAATGAGCCCTCCTGTAAAATATTGCATCAAAAATTGTAATTACACGCCCCTGTTAAACAGAGGCTGAAAAATTGGGCCTTAGGCACTGGTGCTGGTGCCATAACACTGCAACCCCTCACAGATACTCTAGTTGGAGTGCAGGAACAAGCCCTGCTGCAAAGTATTGCATCAAAAATTGTAATTACACAACCCTGTTAAACAGGGGCCGAAAAATTGGGCCTTAGGCACTAGTGCTGGTGCCACAACACTGCAACCCCTCACAAATACTCTAGTTGAGTGCAGCAATGAACCCTCCTTGCAAAATATTGCATCAAAAATTGTAATTACATGCCCCTGTTACACAGGGGCTGAAAAATTGGGCCTTAGCCACTGGTCGCGGCGCCCAGAACCAAAAATATTCTTACAATCTATCAGCATGATCATTGAGGAGGAAGAGGATAGTCACTCAGCATAACAGGATAGTCACTCAGCATCAGCATAGGCAGTCTTGAAGGGATCTGACATTTCAAAAAAAATTATTCGGTTACATCAGCATCAGGTGCTTGGTAGCTGGTGGTGATCCAAGGCTGATTCCATTTTATGAAGGTCAGTCAATCGACTGAGTCGGTGGACAGGCGCACCCTGTGATCGGTTACAAAACCTCCAGCATCACTGAATGTGCGTTCTGAAAGAACGCTGGATGCAGGACAAGCCAGTAGCTCAATTGCATACTGTGCAAGCTCTGGCCAGTGATCCATCCTCAAGACCCAGTGACCCAGAGGATTTTCGGTGGGAAAGGTCTCCAAGTAAGATCTTGCCCCTAGGTATTCCTGCACCATGTAAAACAGATGCTGGCAATGGTTGCTGGAACTGATCATACCTTGGTGCTGTGGACTAAAAAATTGTCTGAATGCATCGGTCAGACGGCCACCTTCCCCACTGCTCCTTCTTTGACTGACCGAAGCCTCAGCAACACGTTGTCCAGGAACAGGAGTTTGTAACCTCCCAGTCTCTGGGAACGTGTTGCACAGACCTTTCTGCAAGGCCTCCCGAAAATGTTTCATCCGCTGCTCCCTCTGCGACGGCAAGATAAGGTCCGCAACCTTACCCTTGTAAAGTGGATCAAGGAGGGTTGCCAGCCAGTATCGATCCCTCTCCTTGATACCACGAATACGAGGATCCTTCCGCAGGCTTTGCAAGATCAGGGAGGCCATGCAGCATAGGTTTGCTGAGGCATTCGGTCCGGAGTCCTCTGTGTCACTAAGGATGACATGATCCACAGCCACCTCCTCCCAGCCACGTACAAGTCCATGGGTTTCTTGGGACTGTAAATGATCCCTTAAAGACTGCTGCTGATGCTGAGTGCCAGGCTCCACCTCCATGCTGACACAATCCTCCTCTTCCTCCTCCTCGTCCTCTTCCTGTGTGATCGGCGGGCATGCAGGAACACTGTCTGTTTAAAGGGTGCCTTGAGAGCTAAGGAAGTCCTCCTCTTCCTGCCTCTGTTCTGCCTCAAGTGCCCTGTCCATTATTCCACGCAGTGTGTGCTCCAACAGGTGGACAAGGGGGACAGTGTCACTGATGCATGCACTATCACTGCTCACCATCCTCGTGGCCTCCTTAAATGGTGACAGGACAGTGCATGCATCCCTGATCATGGCCCACTGGCGTTTGGAAAAAAAGAAACTCCCCTGACCCTGTCCTGGTGCCATATTCGCACAGGTACTCATCGATGGCCCTCTGCTGCATGTGCAGCCACTGCAGCATGGCCAACGTTGAGTTCCACCTGGTGGACATGTCACAGATTAGGCAGGTCTTGGGCAGGTTAAATTCGTTTTGGAGGTCAGCCAGCCGAGCACTGGCATTATACGACCTGCGGAAATGCACACAGACGTTCCTGGCCTGCCTCAGGACATCCTGTAAGCCCGGGCACCTGCCCAAGAACCGCTGCACCACCAAGTTAAGGACATGAGCCAAACAGGGCACATGGGTCAGTTGTCCCTGTCGGAGGGCGGAGAGGAGGTTGGTGCCATTGTCGCAAACCTGCCTTAAGCTGGCGTGGCGTCAACCACCTCTGAACCTGCCCCTGCAGAGCTGACAGAATCTCTGCGCCAGTTTGGCTCCTGTCCCCCAAGCACACCAGCTCAAGCACCGCATGGCATCTTTTGGCCTGCGTGCTTGCGTAGCCCCTTGAATGCCTACGGAGCACCGCTGGTTCCAAATTCAAATCAGCACAGGAAGAGGCCATGGAGGAAGAAGAAGAGGAGGGGGTGGAGGAGAGAGGTGTGGCATTATCACCACTAGTAGTATTTTGGAGGCGTGGTGACAGAACAACCTCCAACACTACTGCACCTTGTTCTGCATCCTTCCCAGCTGCCAGAAGAGTCACCCAGTGCACGGTGAAAGATAGGTAATGTCCCTGTCCATGCCTGCTGGACCATGAGTCAGCAGTAATATGCACCTTACCACTGACCGCCCTGTCCAGCGAGGCCAAGACATTGCCTTCCACATGCTGGTAGAGAGCCGGAATCGCCTTCCATGAGAAAAAGTGGCGTTTGGGAACCTGCCACTGAGGAACCGCACATTCCAAAAATTAACGGAAGGGGGCAGAGTCTACCAACTGAAAAGGCAGCAGTTGAAGTGCTAGCAATTTAACCAAGCTAGCATTCAACCTCTGTGGATGTGGATGGCTGGGAGCGAACTTCTTTCGGTGGTGCAGCAGCTGGGGCAAGGAAATTTGCCTAGTACAATCTGACGTTGGTGTACTGATAGCAGATTGCCCCCAAGTACTTAGCTGTGACACACCTAATTCTACACCTTCATTCCTCTCAGTGCAGGTCTCAGAGAAGACTGAAGGTATAGTGGGGTTGGAGATCCCAGCTGATGAGGAGCAGGGAGAGGTCCTCTTTGTTCTTTGGTGTGGGTCTTTTAGGTACGCTTGCCAACGAACTGCATGGCAGGTCAACATATGTCTGGTCAAGCATGTGGTGCCCAAGCTGGAGATGTTTTGGCCATGAGAGATACGCTTGAGACATATGTTGCAAATAGCAGAAGTGGGATCTGATGTACTCGTCTCAAAAAAGGCCCACACCAAAGAACTTTTGGAATAACGTGCAGAGACAGCAGCGCCCTGCACATGTGGAGCCCTGTGGTGTGATTCAGTCGGTGTGCTGCCCTTAAGTTGGCCCCTGGAGGGCATCCTGCCTCATTGGTGATGTGCCTCCTCCTCCTCCTCTCTCCTATCAGGCACCCACGTGGAGTCAGTGACCTCATCATCCCCTCCCTCCTCATCACTGGAACAAAGCTGGCAGTATGCTGCAGCTGGGGGAACATGACTGCCAGATTGCTGTCTTTCTTGGGCACCCCCTCTTTCTGGGCTCATATTACTGCCTTCCTCTAGCTGGGTACCATCATCGGAGCCTTCAAAACACTGGGCATCCTCCTGGAGCATGTACCCAACACTGTGGTCAAACAGCTCAGGGGACTCCTCAGGAGGACATGGTGGGGCTAGGGAAGGAGTGACTGATGCCATTGAGCCGAGGGAAGAGGCAGCGTTGACAGCTGCTTTGCCAAAGTACCCTGAGCCTGGGTGAGAGAGGATGAGGAGGATGAGGACGGCTTGGTCATCCACTCTATCAAGTCTTCCGCATGTTGCGACTCAACACGGCCAGCTGCCGAAAAAAAGCACAAGCGTGTCCCACGGCCACGTGCTGATGAGGATGCACCGTCTCCACGACCAGCACTGTTGCCTGTAGACACAGAGCCTACTTGCCCTCTTTTATTGGCTTGTGACTGTCTGCCTCTCCTTGTTGGCCTTCCAGATATACTAATGGCCTGCAGTGAGCTGTAGCTGCACAAAGCTTAGACATATATATACTGATACTGCAGCTAGCAGAATCAACTGCCTGCCTGTAGTATTATTAGTATGAGAACACCAGCAATTGTCTTCAGGTAACTTTAGGTGCACACTGTGCAGAGGACGCAATACACTAACTGTAAATACTGTAACTGCCTGCCTGTGGCATTAATAGGATCAGAAGAACACCACTAATTTTCTTCAGGTAGCTTTAGGTGCACACTGTGCAGAGGACGCACTACACTAACTTGTAAATACTGCAGCTGCCTGTGTACTGTACTAATAGGATCAGAAGAACACCACTAATTTTCTTTAGGTAGCTTTAGGTGCACACTGTGCAGAGGACGCACTACACTAACTTGTAAATACTGCAGCTGCCTGCGCTACTGTACTAATAGGATCAGAAGAACACCACTAATTTTCTTTAGGTAGCTTTAGGTGCAGAGGACACAGTACACTAACTTTAAATACTGTAGCTGCCTGCCTGTGGTATTAATAAGAGCAGAACAACAGCAATTGTCTCCAGGTAGCTTTAGGTGCACACTATCCTGAGGACGCCCTGCACTAACAGTAAATAGTGTAGCTGCCTGCCTGTGGTATTAATGGGATCAGAAGAACACCACTAATTTTCTTCAGGTAGCTTTAGGTGCATACTGTGCAGAGGACACAGTGCACTAACTGTAAATACTGTAGCTGCCTGCCTGTGGTATTAATAGGAGCAGAACAACAGCAATTGTCTCCAGGTAGCTTTAGGTGCACACTGTGCAGAGGACGCACTACACTAACTGTAAATGCTGTAACTGCCTGCCTGTGGTGTTATTAGGATCAGAAGAACACCACTAATTTACTTCAGGTAGCTTTAGGTGCACACTGTGCAGAGGACACAGTGCACTAACTGTTAATACTGTAGCTGCCTGCCTGTGGTATTAATAGAAGGAGAACAACAGCAATTGTCTCCAGGTAGCTTTAGGTGCACACTGTGCAGAGGACACACTACACTAACTGTAAATACTGCAGCTGCCTACCTGTGGTATGAATAGGATCAGAAGAACACCACTAATTTTCTTCAGGTAGCTTTAGATGCACACTGTGCAGAGGACGTACTACACTAACTGTAAATACTGCAGCTGCCTGCGGTACTGTACTAATAGGATCAGAAGAACACCACTAATTTTCTTCAGGTAGCTTTAGGTGCACACTGTGCAGAGGACGCACTACACTAACTTGTAAACACTGCAGCTGCCTGCGGTACTGTACTAATAGGATCAGAAGAACACCACTAATTTTGTTTAGGTAGCTTTAGGTGCACATTGTGCAGAGGACACACTAAACCAACTTATAAATACTGCAGCTGCCTGCGGTACTGTACTAATAGGATCAGAAGAACACCACTAATTTTCTTTAGGTAGCTTTAGGTGCACACTGTGCAGAGGATGCACTACACTAACTTGTAAATACTGCAGCTGCCTGCGGTACTGTACTAACAGGATCAGCAGAAGAACACCACTAATTTTCTTCAGGTAGCTTTAGGTGCACACTGTGCAGAGGATGTACTACACTAACTGTAAATACTGCAGCTGCCTGCGGTACTGTACTAGTAGGATCAGAAGAACACCACTAATTTTGTTTAGGTAGCTTTAGGTGCACACTGTGCAGAGGATGCACTACACTAACTTGTAAATACTGCAGCTACCTGCAGTACTGTATTAATAGGATCAGAAGAACACCACTAATTTTCTTCAGCTAGCTTTAGGTGCACACTGTGCAGAGGACGCACTAAACTAACTTGTAAATACTGCAGTTGCCTGCGGTACTGTACTAATAGGATTAGAAGAACACCACTCATTTTCTTCAGGTAGCTTTAGGTGCACACTGTGCAGAGGACGCACTACACTAACTTGTAAATACTACAGCTGCCTGCGGTACTGTACTAATAGGATCAGAAGAACACTCATTTTCTTCAGGTAGCTTTAGGTGCACACTGTGCAGAGGACGCACTACACTAACTGTAAATACTGTAGCTAATAGGACTAATAGGATCAGAAGAACACCAGCAATTTTCTTCAGGTAGCTGTAAATACTGTAAAAACACCTGCCTGCCTGTCAGTAGTAGGAAGAGAATAACAGGAACGGATCTAGCTAAACTGAATATAGTGTATATATATATATATATATATATATATATATATATATATACACACACAACACCTAGGTTGTATATATATATATATATATATATATATATATAGATACACAATACACTGTAAGTGCAGCTTGCTCAGACTCGCCTGCTTACTCTATCTAACATAAATCAAATGACACTGTCTCTCTTTCTATCTATCTCTCAATGCCGGAACACATTACACAGGGCCGCTGTATAGGCGGCCTTATATAGTGTGAGGCGTGTACTAAACCCCCTGAGCCATATTTGGCCAAAGCCACCCTGGCTTTGGCCAATTACGGCTCTCTGTACAGACGGGGGTGTGATTGGCCAAGCAGGCCAAGTCATAGTGCATGCTTGGCCAATCATCAGCCAGCAATGCCCTGTGATGCCGCAGTGAATTATGGGCCATGACGCGCCACTCGAATTTGGCGCAAACGGCCCATATCGTTCGGAATATCTCGCGAACGACCGAACAGGCAATGTTCGAGTTGAACATGCGTTTGATTCGAACATGAAGCTCATCCCTAGCAGAGAGTATCCGGATATGTTGACCAGGCGAAAGCACAGGAGATCTGATCCAGGCAGTTTAAATAGCCAGCAGGGCTAGCTGATGAGCAGAAAATGAAGACCAGGTGATTCACTGTGGAATGAAGAGTACTGTAAACTGTAGGTAAACAGGTAAAACTGCCCAAACCCGCACTACCACCTCTGCGCTTGACTGAATAAAGACGACCCAATTGGAGCTGCCACTTTAAATATAAAATATGTGTAAACTGAATCCACCCCTAAACTGTGAAGATGAATAGTGGCGCTAACCCCACTTATTGTGGGAGTGAGACAGGCACTAACCCACGCCCTGATGATGTAGAGTGAGCTGGAAGTGCACTGAATCTCAAAGGCTATGTATATAGGATGAGTTTAAAGTGAACAAACATATTAACATCCCCTATTACTACAGTATAGCATATAAAAAACATATATATATACCTTAATGTAGTGTGACACTCTAGCACAAGTGAAAAATAATCAATCAGTCTGAGAAAGGACACAATCAAACACCAAGCTTTTCCATACCTAAGAAAGGAAAAACAAGCAAGAGTGAGAAATCCATAAAAGAATGACAAATATCCGTGTCTATGCAGTATAAGAAACCTGACATTTTAACAGGGATGGATGCTCCTCCATGCTCAAGAAGTGGATTGTCGCTCTGTGTCCTCATGCCCTATGGTTTTGATGATGTCTGGACCTTAGACTGCTGGTGCATAGGGAAGAAGATGCTGCGAGGTTTGGTCTAGCAGCTTGGAGAAAAAGAGTGGTCATCGGTCATCGTTTGTTGGCGAACCACAGAGAAGACCTGGGCCTCCAGGAGATTGCTCGGTTTATATAGCAGTGGATATCTATGGTCGCATGCTAATCCCCATGAGAGTGGGTTGAGGCTCTGTTTGGCCAAACACGAGAGTGGGAGGCCTTAATAGCTGGTGAGTTTGAACTTCAGAAGGGTATGGAATAACGTCACCGAGGTGTGGTGGATTTTTTGGATTACAGCTGAGAGGATTGGAGACACCCTCACTTTTGGAATTTCTCCGCATGTCTTCACAGTTTATGTGGACTGTTTTTCATTCTTATTTTAACATATATTTTTTCTAGTTATTAACTGATTTATATTACACTTTTTTCTCTCAATTTTTAATGCTGATATTAATATACCAGTTACACACAACTGTCACGGGCCGTATGATTTATAGTTCACTTGTTTCACATTTCAGTCATATTGTTGGGCTGATCATCTGTATTTTATTTTACTTTTCACTTGTGTTAGAGTGTCACACTACTCTAGCGCTGGTAGATTTATGATCTACCAACTGATAGTATAATTTTAGTAAATTGCTCGTTAAGGGAGTTAGATTTGCCTCTGTTCCAGCTTGGCTGACGTTGCGTGTGGTTCTACACTGAGCCGGTGGGTGTCGCTGTTACCACTGGCTAGTGTTGTAAAAGCAACGTGTCGAAGCGTATGGGTGCTCCTCTGTCCCGGAGACAACTCGGTGGAGGTGGTCCTCCGAATTGCATTCTGGGAGAGGGTATTTATGGGACAGACGCCACGTTTTGGGGTTCATTTTCAGCCACCTGCTGGCCCTCCTGGCTGACAGGTATGCATTATGCCCCGTACACACGGTTGGATTTTCCGATGGAAAATGTCCGATCGGAGCGTGTTGTCGGAAATTCTGACCGTGTGTGGGCTCCATCGGACATTTTCCATCAGATTTTCTGACACACAAAGTTGGAGAGCAGGAGATAAAATTTTCCGACAACAAAATCCGTTGTCGGAAATTCCGATCGTGAGTACACAAATCCGACGGACAAAGTGCCACGCATGCTCAGAATAAATAAAGAGATGAAAGCTATTGGCCACTGCCCCGTTTATAGTCCCGACGTATGTGTTTTACGTCACCGCGTTCAGAACGATCGGATTTTCCGATAACTTTGTGTGACCGTGTGTATGCAAGACAAGTTTGAGCCAACATCCGTCGGAAAAAATCCATGGATTTTGTTGTCGGAATGTCCGAACAAAGTCCAAACGTGTGTACGGGGCATTAGAGTGCTACCTCGTGGTCCTCCGTTCCGGAGGCCTGTGCCGCTGCGGCGCGTGGGTGGGCCCAGAAGCATGTCTGGGGTCTACCACAGCAGCCGAGGAATGGTCCTAAGCTGTCTATCTAGAATGAAGAAGCTGGACAACTGAGAAGATCCCAGGGGAGGACCCGTCATGGAAGGATCACGCAGAGTGCTGGTCTGGAGAGGGGCCTGGTGACTCAGTTGGAGGACGTATCCTAAAGTAGTTTTATAGCATAGTACTGCCGGGTTGGCTTAGAGGTCCAAGTACTGTGTCTGACATTCCCCGCAAAGTTTAATACATCCCGTGGCAGAGGATTGTACAGATTTATTTCAAGCAAGTCTGTGGCAGAGACTTTGTTCCTGCTACGTACTGGCTGCTAGGCAAGTGAGAGAGGCCTATCCAGACGAGCAAAGATTGTGTCCCACAAGGGGATTGCATCCGATTACAATATTTAACTTTAAAGGATGTTCTCAAGAATCCTAAAGAAAGGTATTTGAGCTTCCCTGTAGCTTCCCTCCTGCCTCTTTCCTGCTACTTCCTTCGTTACTTAGTTCAATAAAGCATTGAAAACGTACTCAAGTGTTGGTGCGTTTATCGTCCAGAGGTAAACTCAACGGAACCCTAGACCCGGTGCCGGTGAAGCAGGGGTGTCGAGAGTGAAGGTAACAGGCCCGCTTAAACCAGCAGCTCCACCGAGACTTATTGCTACATGTGGGGGCGTCGTCCGGAATTTGTTGACCATCAATTCTTGCAACCCAGAGAGGTGTTTCACCAGGAGTTTACGGTGAAAGCTGGACTTTGTCATTTTTTCAGGAAGAGAAGAGGTTAAAAGTTGCAGGATTTTATTTCTGAGTGTGTAGGCGGCGGGCGCCAGTAAAAGCCCGGGAGCTACGTGATCAGAAGAACAAGTGGGAGGAGTCTACCCTACTTGATACCGCGTGGGACGCGTGTATGTGTTTGGCGCCAGAGAAGAAGAGAGGCCTCATGGTCGCGCTGAGAAGATCAGAGTGTGGCCATGTCTTTTTCAGTGATGCAGTCAATTATGGGACCAAGAATGTTCCCTGCAAGCACCGCGTTGAATACTGTGCTGACCGGAATCCTGCTTACAGATACCGGTGTTCGTCTGAAGCCGCAGGGGAGGTTTGTTCTGTATACCTCAGGAGATATTGAGGGACTGGGCATGATTTGCCATAAATGTGAAGGACTGGCCGTACATCTCCGTCCATTTGGCCGATGTCCGCAATGTGGAGAGTATTTGTTTGTGGTGGAGCAATCTACCATGTCACCCCGTGCTTATCGGATGGATTGGGCAACAGGTATCGCCACAGTAGAAGCTGCTATTACTACGGAGAGAGAGCGGTAGGCCGTCACTTTGCCTGTTGTTGCCGAGAATGTTCCGGAAAGAGACACTGCTGTTGCTGTCTCATCAGTGGACATTGCTTTTAATTCCACCACACCTGTCTCTGTTGTACCTGTACAGAGGAAGGTAGGATATGTGAAGGCTTCCCACAGCCGTGGCCTACCCTCGAGGTTACCTGAACCAGATCCAGAAAAGTCCACGACAGGAACGGGTAAGCAGCTGATGGGGAATGTATCTGGGACTTTAAATAAATATCTGCCAGCGGAAGAGTTGGGAGATTCGGAAATAGAATCCATGTCGGATCTTTCCGGTGATGATGACTTGTTTGAGACTATGTCACAAGAACTGTTATCGTCACAAGGCGAGGATGTTGCCTCTGCTATGACTTTCCCTGAATGGACAGCCCTGAGTTCTGGGAAGACATTACCCTGTGTGGAGCCACACAGCACTGTAAATAAGACTTTGTCAAAAGTTGTTGATTCACTACAGACACCGGCTGGGTCTATGGTGAGCAAATCATTGGATTCCTGTGTGCCTCCCGGCATGGGAAAGAACAGATCTTTGCCCAAGCTTGCACGTTTGCAGAGAATGTTAAACAAGCGTGTAGCTACAGAATATGGTTTGGAGTTCCCCTATGTTCCTCAGGATGTAATGCAAGTGATTTAAGTTAACCGGGAACTTTGGTACACTGAAGCTGTTTGGGACTACTTGTCTGTGCCTAAGTCTTTCCAAAAGACTGGATGTTCTGTTAAAATGGATGAACGTTTTAGTGCATGTTTTATGCACTGGAACTTCGGTCGGCACATTTATGCTGACAAAGTGGTCATCTGCAGGCCCGGAAAAGACGACGCTGTATATTTCATTACCACAGTGGATAAACTGGGAAAGACACTGACCTTGCCAGATCCCCAATTTTATTGGTAACTATGGACAACAGAACTTTGAAGTTAGTTAGTTAGTGTAAGTATAAAGAGATCTTCGTGGTCAAGGTCTGGATATTTACCTCAGTATTTTGAATCCAAGGACTTCTTTTTGCTAGCTGGATTTCTTTCATGTAAGAAAAAAAAAATATCTATACAGGGATGGACTCCTAAAGATTATTTTTGATAATAGATTATGGGAAGAGAGTCTCATTTTTAAATGAGGCTTTGCTCCTGGAGTTGTACAGTATATATGTGTGTATTTAACATGTTTTCCTTTTCAGGAACCATTTGATCTCCTATCAAGCTGTGAGGCTTTTCAGCTAGATAGATAGTGAGGTTGTGTACAGTCATAGGATGGTTTTGTTTACAGACGTGAACATATTGTTTTATAGATGTTAATCTCATAATGTCTTTCCACTGTCTTTCCTTCTTCTCTATCAAATCCAAGTTTCAAGCTCAAATACCTACTCCCAGGCTTGGGAGTTATTATCATTATTTTTGGACAGACGTTGGGGACAACGTCTATTGTAGTGGGGGGAGTATGTAGCGCTGGTAGATTTATGATCTACCAACTGATAGGTAAATTTAGTAAATTGCTCATTAAGGGAGTTAGATTTGCCTCTGTTCCAGCTTGGCTGACGTTGCGTGTGGTTCTACACTGAGCCGGTGGGTGTCGCTGCTACCACTGGCTAGTGTTGGAAAGGCAACGTGTCGAAGCGTATGGGTGCTCCTCTGTCCCGGAGACAACTCGGTGGAGGTGGTCCTCCGAGTCGCATTCTGGGAGAGGGTATTTATGGGACAGACACCATGTTTTGGGGTTCATTTTCAGCTACCTGCTGGCCCTCCTGGCCGACAGGTATGCGTTAGAGTGCTACCTCGTGGTCCTCCGTTCCGGTGGTGGGCCCAGAAGCATGTCTGGGGTCTACCACAGCAGCCGAGGAATGGTCCTAAGCTGTCTATCTAGAGTGAAGAAGCTGGACAACCGAGAAGATCGCAGGGGAGGACCCGTCATGGAAGGATCACGCAGAGTGCTGGTCTGGAGAGGGGCCTGGTGACTCGGTTGGAGGACGTATCCTAAAGTAGTTTTACAGCATAGTACTGCCGGGTTGGCTTAGAGGTCCAAGTACTGTGTCTGACATTCACTGCAAAGTTTAATACATCCTGTGGCAGAGGATTGTACAGATTTATTTCAAGCAAGTCTGTGGCAGAGACTTTTGTTCGTGCTACGTACTGGCTGCTAGGCAAGTGAGAGAGGCCTATCCAGACGAGCAAAGATTGTGCCCCACAAAGGGATCGCATCCGATTACAATATTCAACTTTAAAGGATGTTCTCAAGAATCCTAAAGAAAGGTATGTGAGCTTCCCTGTAGCTTCCCTCCTGCCTCTTTCCTGCTACTTCCTTTGTTACTTAGTTCAATAAAGCATTGAAAACGTACTCAAGTGTTGGTGCGTTTATCGTCCAGAGGTAAACTCAATGGAACCCTAGACCCGGTGCCGGTGAAGCAGGGGTGTCGAGAGTGAAGGTAACAGGCCCGCTTAAACCAGCAGCTCCACCGAGAGTTATTGCTACACTACATTAAGGTATATATATGTTTTTTATATGCTATAGTAATAGGGGATGTTAATTTGTTGTTCACTTTAAACTCATCCTATATACATAGCCTTTGAGATTCAGTGCACTTCCAGCTCACTCTACATCATCAGGGCATGCATTAGTGCCTGTCTCACTCCCACAATAAGTGGGGTTAGCGCCACTGTTCATCTTCACAGTTTAAGGGTGGATTCAATGAAGAGTACTGCCAAATAACTGACAGCTGAGCAAAGAGAAGGAAGGACTGAGCCCAGTCCTGACACATATAAAGTCCTGAACTCCTCCCCCCTCTTTTATTTCTAGATTAGGGATGGAGGTGTCTACTTAGTATGCACTTCATTTAAAGTCCCAAAAAAAAACCCTTCCACTATTATGTTCAAATCACAACAGTGTCAAGTGCACCAAAGCACCACATCCTCAATCCCAGTATTGTCATAGCTGACAATAAGATTAGGCAATCTATTACTGCTGTCATGTCTGAGAGGCCTGAATGGAAAAGTAAAGGTTCTTTAACCGATTGCCGTCTGCAATCGGTTAAAGATTTTCACCATGTCAGTGGCTCCTCACTCAGGATGTGTGAGCCATGTTATCACTGTTCACAGAGGTGATCGAATGGTGAGTCACAACAGACTGGACACTGGAGGTACACCAGCAAGAGGAAGAGGAGGACTTTCTAATGTCTCAAGGCCTACTTTATTCAGAATCTATACCTGTGTGGTAGACCAGTCACCTGAGGAGCAAGAGAAGGAGGAAGGTTGGGTAATGATGGTTGGGCACGGGGCAGGCTTCTAGGGGTATGCTTTCCCTCAAACAAAAAATGTTTTGTCTCCACTATTAGCAACATCAAATTCTCCAGCACCTGAAAATTTGCTGTGGACTGGCTCATTCATATTGCAGTACCTGTGCAGGGACCACAAAATCTGAGCAAAGGAGTGGAACAACTACTGGTTGGCCACCCTTGTAGATCTCCATTAAATGGGAAAATTCCAGAGCTCATTCTGCCATCACAAAGAAAATACAAAATGCACTATCTGCAAAAGGTGCTGCAGGGGGACCACTTCATGATTTTCCCACAAAATGGCAGGATCCCCTTTCATTGCCAATGTTCCTTGGATACTAAAGGTGGTAAAAGGGGGAACAGTGGTAGCAGTGGCTGCCTAAGCAATGCATTTCCAAGGCCTGGCCACTGGCAGCAGTCATAGGCAGCACATAACCCATTTGAATATATATAGTGCTGAGGGTGATTTTAGAAACTCTGACAACAGATGACCAAATTGGCTTTTGGAGGGTGAGGCTTGACCAGCAGCCTGAGCTTGCCCAGTATGCAATCAAACAGCTGGGCTGCCATGCAGCCAGTGTCCTTTCAGAACTGGCATCTAGTGCAGAGGGTGGTTCTGTGACAGAAAAAGGAATCTGCCTCCCCCTAGTTGATCGTCTCAGTTTTATAAAAAGGAACCCGTCCTGGATCAGTGATGAGTACCAAACACCTGCAGCTGATGTTAATGTTTTTATCTGGCCTCCAAAACTTTATTATACTGTAGGGTATTTCCATTCCCTACCACTGTTGCTGGCCTGCCATCATTACATCTCCTACCACCACTGGAGGCTTATCATGTTTACATCTTCTTCCACCATCATTACATAGTTAGTCAGGTTGATAAAAAAAACATAAGTCCATCTAGTTCAACCATTATAAAAAATTAAATTAAATAGAAAACCTCCATATATGCAATTCTTTACCCAAAGGTGATCCAGTGGAAGGCAAAAAAACCTTTAAAGCATGGTCCAATTTGCTCCAATTTGCTCCAGTGGGGTACCATCTGTTATCAAATTGCAGGCTTGACACTATTACCATCTACTACCACCATTACTACTTCCTGCCACCACTGTTATCTTGCCATCTATTACAGTCTCCTGTCACCATTTTTTATCACCTGTCACTTCTGCTGGTCAGTCACAATTATCATCTCCTGCCACTGCTGTTACCGCTACCATCTCCCATCACCATTACTATCCTCTGTCACCACTATTAGGCTGCCATAAATACCACTCCTGCCACCATTACCATCTCCTATCACCACTGCTAGCCTGCCATCTATTACCATCTCTTGCCACTATTTCCGCCTCCTGCTACCACTGCAGGTATGCCATCATTACAGTTTCATGTGGCTTCTACAGCTCTAGTCAGGTTCTTCAGGAGGGTTGTCAGAGGTAATGTTTCTGTGGCTGCTCCTCAGCTGGCGAATTTGTTTTTTTTTCTCTGAAGGGTCATTCTTACATAGTGTAATCTTGAGAAATTAGGTGAATAAATGAATGCTCTACCAGATGTGTAAGATAATGAAACAGATATAAAAGATATAAACAAATGTGAAAGAACTTATGAAGATAACAAATCAAATAATGGATAAAGCTGCCAGTCCCTGTAGTGTCATAACATACACGTCAGTATAATAGTAAATATACAGAGTAATTCCTAAATAAAGCAAATGTTATTGTGTATAACAAAGCACATAATATATACTGTAATAATAACAGACATCTAATCAAATCATAAAATCAAACAGAGAGTATCTTCCAAATGTCCACCACTCAGGTAAATAGTGATAAAGGAAATGTATGCACATAAAGATAAATATGGTAAATATTCAGTGCAAACAGTGAACACAAAAATAGAGAAAAGCAAAAATGTAAATAAAAAAATAAAAAATCTGTGAATGTCCACAATGAGTGGTGATGCCAGAGTCCAATGTAGGGATAATGGATACCAAAATAGACATACAGTTCTTAGTGCAGTGCTGTGATCCAGTGATATTCAAACAACAGTGCATTCAGGTGCTTAGTCCAGACAATCCACAACTGTGTGCAATGACCGCTCACCTTAGGATAGAAGTTACTGCGCTTCAATAGAATCACAAATCCTCATGGAGTGAGTGTCACTCAATAAAAACATGGTACTCGGCTCTTACATGAAATAAGAATAAGAATCTTCATGGTGTAGTATAAATGACAGATTTATTAAAACAATGTAGAAACTTACAGTTATAACTCCAATAATGCATCCAGCAGATAGTAACTAGGGGGTCACACAGACACAAAGCATTTGCAAATCTGCACTTCCCCATGCTTTTTTCTTCTATTTTTTTTTAAAAGCAGGGTGCTGGCAATTTTAACCTTGAGTCATTTTAAATTTGACTTGTTTTTTTCCTTTAGAAATGTCAGTTTTGCCGTAGCATGATCTGCATATGCTACAAATGTGCCACTTTACAGGCACATTAAGGGGACCACCCAGGCATGATATTTAAGGGAATTTTTCATTTTCATTGTCATACTTTAACCACTTCAGCCCCAGAAGAATTTACCCTCTTCCTGTGCAGGCCATTTTTTGCGATACGGCGCTGCATCGCTTTAACTGACAATTGCGAGGTCGTGCAACGTTGTACCCAAACAACCTTTTTGTTCCCCACAAACAGAGCTTTCTTTTGGTGGTATTTAATCACCTCTGTGTTTTTTATTATTTGCACTATAAACAGAAAAAGAGAAAAAAACACAATATTTTTTACTTTTTGCTATAATAAATATCCCAAATTTAAAAAAAATAAATACTATTTTTTCTCTTTTTAGGCCGTTATGTATTCTTCTCCATATTTTTGGTAAAAAAAATCGCAATAAACATATATTGATTGGTTTGTGCAAAAGTTATAGCGCCTACAAAATAAGTTATTGATTTATGGCATTTTTAAAAAAAATATATATTTTACTAGTAATGGCGGCAATCTGCGATTTTTATCGTGACTGCAACATTGTGGCGAACAGATCGGACACTTTTGACACTTTTTTGAAACCATTGACATTTATACAGCGATCAGAGCTATAAATAGCCATTAATTACTGTATAAATGTCACTGACAGGGAAGGGATTAACACTAGGGGGGGATCAAGGGGATAATTGTGTTCACTCACTGTGTGTTCTAATTGTAGGGGGGTTGGGACTGACTGGGGGAGGAGACCGATCAGTGTTCCTATAAACTAAGAACACACAATCTTTCTCCTCTCCCCTGACAGGAAGTGGATCTGTGTATTTACACACACAGATCCACGTTCCTGCTCTGTCATGAACGATCGCGGATGCCCAGCGGACATCCTCAGTGATGCAGCAGGCACGCACGTGCCCCCTATACTGGTGCAAAGCTGAGAACGTCATATGACACCCGCCCGGTATGGAAGATCCCATCTGTGGACGTCATTTGACTATAGCCGGGATGTGAAGTGGTTAAAATCACTGCTCCTGAAAAAAACTATAATTTTGTTTTTTAAGTTATTGATACATGACTACCCGGGGCAGTTTTTAGACCCCCATACCCCTTTTATGACCAAATACTTGCATATAAGCCTTCAAAATGGGCACTTTTGATTTTTCCTGTTCAGCTCCCATTGACTTCAATGGGGTTCGCTGTTTGGGTTAGAACATTTCCCCTGTTCGGGAGTTCTGCTGCAAACCGAACAGGGGGGTGTTTGGTCCATCCCTGTACATGATGTACAACACTTCTTTTGTAATACATCTGCCCTGTGTCTCTGACATAATTACCTGTAATTTTTATTTCTGGATAAAAAATGCCTCTTTTCTCCATATTTCAAAGCAGCCTAAGGTAAAGGCTAACATGATGTGCAGCATATCTCCATAATATTTCTGCTATTTGTCATTTTTATTTGTGGATAAAACAATCCTCATGTCTCCCTCTTCAAACAAGTACCACTTACATGATGTGCAATGTGTTTCTGCAATATGTATGCCTCTTGTCTCTGACATAATCCGCTGTCATTTTTATTTTAAACACGCTTTGTCTCTCCCTCCTATATTGCTACCTTATGAAACTGTTTATTATGCCACTGTGCTATATGTCTGTATGATTTTTGTATACAACAGTGGCATAGAGCACTAATGAAGATTAAATGTTATGTTATAAAAAAAGTGTTTTTCCAAATTCTGGAACTTGTTACAAAGATTAGGGGTTTTCCTTTATTTTATTTTGAAGTCTAAACCTTCTAATAGATTTTAGGTTTGTTCTGTGTACTACTTAATTTGCTCAATTCTGGCCTAATGCTGCTATATAAAAAACAAAAAAAGTGTTGCAGCAAGTTAATGTAATCAGATAGTGGTATCTCCAATCTGAGCGCCTGCATCATCCTGTGAGCATGGGAGAGTGAACCTTAAAGGGACCATTACCTAGGATTGCCTTGAGATCCCTTGAAAACCTGGAATAAAGCTAAGACAGATGTAAAATCAGCCGGATACTACAAATATAAGGCTTTAGTATTGCCTTTTTAAGGTGAGAGTTCTGGGAGCACAGAGGTGGCACTAGAAGGTGAAAGCACACTGTTTTGGTTGTATATATGCACAAAAACAGCACTTTTGTGGGAGAACATCACATTTCATATATCGTTGCTGGAAGAATGAACTATTATATATTTTATTTTCATTTTTTTTACATTAATATATTTTGTATGATAAACTGTACAGGACACATTATGACATATTCATTTGAAACATTTAGTCTGCATGACACCAATTAACACTTAATCAGATAGTGGTGCTGCTGCTTTATGTAAGCCAAGGAATAATGTAAGATTAAGCAAATCTAAAACACATAAAAAATAAAGAATACGATACCATTGGTGCTGTCTAAGGCTATTGAATGTGGGTTTCTCCGCATCCAATTCGCATGACAGGAGAGTGTGACCAGCTTTCAATGGAGCCGGTTCACACACCTCTGGGGCGGCCGCGGTCTGAATTGCAGAAGGATCCTGTGTGTCTTCTGGTCAATTTCAGGTGCAAATTCAGCCAAAAATTCTGACCTGATTCGCACCTAAACGCTGAACACACACGCACTGGACCCCCTGCTGTGATCTGCGGCAGCAGCTAGTGTGAGCCCAGTCTAAGGCATTTCTGAAACATGTAATTTGAATAATAAGTATTTTCCCATGTCACCCACAAAGTTGCCTAAAATGAAGGTCCCTTTGGTTTTTTTTTTACTTTTTTGCATTATTACATGTCCCTCCATCAGTCCCCAGCTCCCTATGCCCCTTGTTTGTCAATCCTTCGACTATCAGTCTAAAAAATGAACAGAACTGATTCATGCCCTATTAAATTCAATTAAGTTCTCATTAAAGTTGGCAATTTGTGAATTTTATGCCAAACGTCCCAGTGAATCGAACCCAAGGGTTCAATTCATCCCTACAAATCAAACCCAAGTGTGATACCAAATGTAATCTAAAGCCAAATAGAAAACCAGACAATTATCCCATCCAACTGCCCCTTCCCCTTCAAAGAATAGGATAGTCCTATGAGATGTCATCTATTTCTTTTCTGTTATACACATTTTATAATTTGTTTACTGATCAGAATAATGTAGAAATTAGACATAATAATTTGTCTGAATATATGTGCATGATTGTGTTGTAAACACTGTGTAACTAATGTCATAATAATTATAATTACTGCAACCCAAGAGAGTCCATAAAATCATAAAAAGTTCATTACAAATATATTTATTTCTATTTTATTTTATAGTAAGGGTGTTCAATTGTTCAATTCCATGTGATATCCACATTGTATAAGAAGGCACATCAAGTGTTACTCTTGCATCAAAGGTTTCATCACACTCTGGCTGCAGCACCTTAACCGAGATCCCAGGTGTTCCCTGTGGGCCCTAAATTTCCAGTTTGCCCTGAACTCCTATTTACTCTACAAATATAGGTGCACATATGCCATTACTAGGGAAAACATAGACAGAAGACAGTTAATCCAACACTAGGAATTTAAAACAAGCAACCAAGGAGAAAAAACTATGAAAACAGAGGCTGTAGTGGGATTTCATATAAAGACCCCAGTGGGGTAAGACCCGTGTTAACATGAACCTGTCAGCATCAAAGACTAAGAGAACACAGGTATGATCCTAAAACCAGGCATCATGCTGTACTTATACAGTCCTGCACTCTTTCTGTAGCAAAACCACTCTGGTTTGTATGCCGGGGTCATTTGGATCCCAGGTACATGTTATTTGTTAATACTGACATTTAATCATATTGAAGTTTTGATACCCTGCTTTCACCTCTCACTGCACAATTCAAACACTCTAGCAACAAACAGAGAAATGTCCACAATATTGTAGGGGAAAAGGTTTGTATCAGTATTCTAACTTGGCTATAGGTCTTTATTTGTATATGCCGTACATCAGGTTTTAATGAGCCCCTGAGACACACAAAACAATCACTTTTGATGGTATTTTATAAAAATATCAGAGCGAAAACTGTTGGAACTGATTTTTAATTAAACTTATGCAGACAGAAGTAAATGGACTGCCACTGCTGTTGCTTATGTAAAGAGACAGGGATCAGCTCCAGATTTGGTTGGCTTAGATGGCTTAGAAGGGCACATAGTGTGTGTTTTCTTTTGTGTCAGCCCAATTCAGAGCTCCTAGCAGCCTTTTGCCAGTGTGTATGGAGATTTGGAGTAGTTAAAGTAGACGTCCAGGCTAAACCTACTGTACCTAATCTTAGACCTGCACCCACCACCATTCTAAGTATTTTACTAACTTGATTGTAGAGGAAAGATATCTCTACTTACCTATGCTAAGGGTGCTGAAGTCCCATCACATGATCAGGCCCCCAGCAGCTGGCTTCAGGGGAGAGGAGGGACAACTGATAACAGATACCCCATAGTAAGCCCCATAGTAAGCCTATGGGTGATGTCGCTGTCCAGGTATTGCAGCGGTTGTTGCTGCTTTACATCTTTCTACTGCTGTGGGCTTGCCACTAGGGATGAGCAGAGCATATCTGGGTTCATGCCATGGAGGTTTGGACGAACATCTTAAAAGTTCAGATGACAAATACAAACCCTATTGAGGTCAATAGAACCTGAATTTGTCAAATCAATTTTCTAAAAATTTTTGTCTAATAGCCAAGGGGTTGGCAAAAAAAAAGTGCACAGTGGAGCTGCCCCAAGGTATATGTACCAATAAAAATAAATAAATTAATAAATTAATTAATTAAGAATACTGTTTTACAGGTAACAGCGAATTTAATAATGCTGGAAGTACAACATTAAAAATGCAATTTTAATTATTTAAAAAAATCCTGCCATTTAATCCTACCATTTAATTTGCTATAAACATTACCACACTAAGTCACATGATAGACTAAAATGTCTTGTATGTAGTTACTGTAGAATGTAGACTTGGGTCTATAATAACAGGCATGATAAAAAAAAAACTTTGAATAAACATGATTTCATTTAATGCAGCTTGTAGTTTATTAAGATTAATAAAAGAGTCCCAAAAATGAACACAATTCTGCTAAAATACAAATGAAAAAATGTAATTCACAAAAAAAAACATAATAAATGAAGAATAAACTTTGGCATTGAAACAATTAATTTTTTAATATGAATTAACAAATTATCTACCCCAAATAATGTTTAAATAATTACAATGATGTAGTAGGATAAATCAATCATATAATTCTGAGTCTGAAAGTAAAGCCAAAAATGATTCATCAAACAAGTGCGTTTTCAAGTAGAATCATAATAATACAGAGAAAAAAAAAACAGGAAAAGAGACAGAAGCTTCAAGCCAGTGGGAGATACACCAAATGCTCCACTTAGCCAGGACCTGATTTTTTTTAAGCTACTTTAATACTTTTTAAAGTATTTAACCTTTTTTGCAGTCTTTTTTTTTCAATACATTTTTATTGAGTTTACATGAAATACAAACATAGGCCACCAATGGCCAATACAGGGAGGTACAGAGTTATAACAAAGGGTAAGGGAGTGAAAAAAAGCAAAATAAAGAGAATATAAACAGTGGAAATGAAACACTAGAGAGGCGCTTAAAGAACATAACAGAGACTTGCAAAGGCACTACTACATTTAATATCACTTGTTAATTCCAAGAAGACCAGGATTCCCACATGTTTTCAAAGCCTGTTACAGAACCATTCCATGCTGCAATCATTCTTTCATAGGAAAAGTGGAGCCTAACTAGCATGATAGCTTCAGATGGGTTGGCAACCAATTGTTGCTTCCAGTGTCTAGCGATCATGAGTCTGGCTGCAAGGAGAATGAGTAACAATTGCACGAAAAGGGGTAGGCACCTAATTTATGCCCAGACTTATGATAGCTAGAGCAGGGTCGGGGGATAGTAAAGTCCTTGTCAATGCAGATATTACCTGGAATGTTTTTGGTCAAAAGCTAACTATACATTTACAGTACATGACCATAGAATGTGGATCAAGTTCCCTTCTTGATCACAACCTTATCAGCACAGAGGAAAATAGGAGGGGGGGACATTTAGGCTAAGCAGCATGGGGTAAGATACCAACGTAGAGAAAGTTTTTGTGTCAATTCCCAATGATGGCTACAGTGCAAGACATTATAGATGGATTTCAGGGCCTTACATTTTTTTGCAGCTGTAAACAGGGTGGCAAGATCCTCCTCTCATTTAAAGAAAGATTTGGATTTGATGAATGTCATCTTATCTTTGAGTAAATAATAGAAGAGCGAGATATCTTTTTTTTTCTGGGCATAAGTGATAAGTAAAATTGCTGCACACTGTGTTAGGGATACTTATCTCAGGAGGTGGGGAAGATGCAAAAAAGATGTTGGATTTGTAGGTATGGTAAATAGTTTTTTGTCTGTCAGCCTAAATTTCACCCTCAGTTCCTCCATGCTACTGAGAGAGACATTGTGAAGTATATCTTCAATGACCGTAATACATTTATTGCACCAGGATTGAAGGAACAGGTTCGGAAAAAATAATGAGAGTAGTAATCGGAATAGGCATTTTACCGCAGCTAAGGTTTGGAATGGCATTGGAGTGAAGGGCTCTCCATGCTAGGATGCTAGGAGGAACACCTGTACTGGAGGGGGAAGATCACCTATGTTTGTGGGGTGCCATAGATCAGCTAATAAAAGGGTGGGAAAATCACAAGTAGAGATTAGGACATGTTCTATCACTGTACAAAGCAAAGTGGAAGGAGGTTGGAACCACTGTTTCATCTGATCTAAATGGACTGCAAAATAATAATCATTAACGTCCATGTAGCCCATGCTTCCTGCCCATCTGTGCTTAAGGAGCTGAGAATGAAAGCATCTAGCTCTCTTATGTTGCCAGATGAAACTTCTTTTTTTTTTCAACCAGACTAACAATAAAAAGGTTGGTCAATGTACGGAGGTGTTTCGATTTAAGAGGGGCCCTCAACGTCCTAAATAGGTAAAGCAGTTGTGGAAGGACACACATTTTGAGAGAAGCTAATCTACCTGACCAAGATATTTCAAATTTGGCCAAGTGGGTCAATTCTTGTGAGGACATCAACATTGACGCCCGTCAGTTGAGCAGGGTTGGGGTTTAAAAGAATTCCTATGTAGGGGACACTAGTGGAACTCCAGAAGTAAGGAAATTGAGAAGTTCACCTTGTAATAGGAGATGTCACTGAATTGGGACAAAAGTTGATGGGCATGAGGTAAAGAGGTGGCTGGTGGTAAGAAGAAGTACAATATGGTGCATAAAAAGGTTTATTGTGTGATGGGTGTTACCAATGTGAAAGCCAGTTATGTGGAGGTGGGAGTGGATAGCTTCAGCCAGAGGTTCAATTAATAGATTAATAGATTAGGTATAGAGGGGGATAATGGGCGGCCCCGATGGGTGCCATTAGTGATCTCAAATGTTCTGGACAGTAAGTTAGATGTGTATACCTGAGCAGAAGGGCATGAATACAGGGCCAAATGACCAAGAAGATAGAACCCTGAAAGACAAATTTCATCAATACTGGACATGTAAACCCAATGAATCTGCTGAATGCCTTATGCCTCTGTTGAATGCCTTATCTGCATCCAAAGAGAGAAGCAGAGAAGGTGCATATTATATATATTTGAAGAATACTGTAATGGAAGAGTTCCATTTTCTCATACTCTCTCGAAGATGTATGACTTGGAAATCTTCCGAAGGCCTAATCAACAATTGCCATTCCTATGTGTGGGAATTAGACCTAGGTAGAAATGTTTCAGAAGAACAGCGTACAAACATATAAACATATTTGAATCTTCAATCTGCACGAAGATGCAGGAAACAAACTTCAAGATTCTCTCTCAATGGTACCAAACCCCAGTCCTTCTTCATAGATGTTTTCCAGATATTTCAGATAGCTGTCGGTGATGCCAAGAAGAGCGTGGGACACTATTACACATCTTCTGGATTTGCTCCAGAATTGAGGGTTTTTGGAGGGAGGTCCAGAGGATCATTCAGAAATTCTGTGATTATGAGATTCCGGAAGATCCGGCCTTCTTCTTACTACATGATTCCAAAATTCCAGTTAAGATTTCTAAGGAATCGATTATATGTAATCTTTTGAATGTGACCAAAGTATGTATTCCCCTTACCTGGAAGAAAAACACAACCCCCAACAGTGGGACTCTGGCTCAAGAAGGTGGAGGAACTGAATCGAATGGAAGATCTGATATGGACAGCCAGACAGAAACAAGAGACATATTTGAAAACATGGTCTTTATGGAATCTCTTTATTAATTCAGAAGGAGGAGGGACTCTTATGGATGGGGGTTCCATCGGTTCAAGGAATGGAGATATAGTATTTTTTAAATCTGATTGGCCTATAGCTGCATTACATCCCTATCTGCTGATGCCGGGGGATCAAGGGGTAAGAGAGGGGGGAAATATATTGGGGCTTCTTTTTTTTTTTTTTTTTTTGTCGTGTTGTCTAGTCTTGTTTTGTGTCTCTTGGTTGGTTTGTTGAAATCTAAGGAAGAAAGGAGTCAGATCTTACACTGTAAGGTGGTTTCCCTGGGAGATGGGATATTTGAAACTTATTGAATCTAAGGTTGAGTTTTTAAGTTTATGACTAATGGGAGATGAGTATTTTAAGAAAAGGGTTGATATGTATCTATCATGTCTGTGAACAAAATTAACCTAAGTTTTGAAATTGTTACTTTGATGATGTTTAAAATATGCCTGTGTATTTTTCTTCTGAAATAAATTAAAAAAAAAAAAAATTGGCTGGGGTCATTGGATCCTTTTCTGGTTTAGGAATGGGGACTATGTGAGCCTTCTGCATCTCCGAGGGAAAAGCCCCATTAGAGGCTGTGGCTGTAAAAACTTCATTAGGTATGGTGACAGAGTATCTTTGAACAGTTTATAATAATCATTCGTGAAGCCGTCTGGGCCTGGAGTTTTTCCCTTTGGCAGGGAATCTATAACTTTAGTCATTTTAGAAAACATAAATAGCACATTTAAATTGGACAGCTGTTTAGTAGAAAGCTCAGGCAGCTGTAAACGAGCCAAGAAACTGTCAATATCTTGCACAGACAGTTATAGAGTCTAGGTGTCGTGTTTAGGATTGTACAAGGTACTGTAATAGTCCACAAATGAGTCAGTAGTATCTTGGGGATTAAGAATTTTATTAGTGGTGTGTGGGTAAATATTATGAGAGGTTTTTGTTTTGGCTTTTTGGGCCTTTTTGCCTGTTAGCCAAGAATTTGTCTGCTCGAGAACTGATGGCTTAATGATGGATTTTAAGAGCATGAGCAGATTTTTCATATCGCTCAAAAAGCAGGCCTCTTAGTTTGAATCTCGGTTTACCTAGGGTGGCGCTGTGATTGGCCAAAGCATACAGGTCATGTGCATGCTTTGGCCAATCAGCAGCCATCAATGCATTGCGATCTCGCAGTGAATTATGGGGTGCTCCGAAAAATCACGGGTTTAAACAGGGGGCATCTGCAGTACATAAGATAATTAGGGTGTGCCTACACACACCTGGCACACCCTGTGCACATGTGCACACACCTATGAAATATATTATATTTTTGTAATAATAGGTCAATTAAATAGGTCCTCGTTTTACTTTCAGGACTTAGCACTTATAATTACATTTTGCATAAACACATACCATCCCAGTAATAAGATGTATTACTTAATTTGGCCCAGTAAGGCAGTACTTTTAAAGGATAAGTTCACCTTTACAAAAGAAATAACTTGATTTGATTGTAGCCATATTAGTGCAATTGTGACAGAGAAAATTGAGTACTGTCCATGATACTTTTTTTATTTGCACTAACATACAATTTTTCAGGACAAGCTTTTGGGGTATGTCCTCTTCTTCAAGATCCAAGCAGTACTGCTTGGACCTTGAAGAAGGGGACATACCCCGAAAGCTTGTCCTGAAAAATTGTATGTTTGTGCAAATTAAAAAAGTATCACGGACAGTACTCAATTTTCTCTGCCAAAAAAATATAATGAATGCAAATTTTTTTGCAGGCAAAAAAAATATGCTTATTTTTAATTCTTTTGTTAGGAGCCTAGAAAGCATTGCACCAACGATCAGCAAATTGTGGATGTAATGCCATGGTCCTGCAGAATGTCTGTGTAGCTGTCTGCCCATACCTCCGATACGGGCAGGCAGTTATACTCTAACAGGAAGACTCAATGACCTACTTAGAACACTCAACAGCACCCTGGTAGTTCAGTGAGAACTACAAGCCGCAAGGGCTGTCAGTACTTGTAGTTTCCACATTTATGGAACACACACATGAATGATGTGTGAACTTATCCTTTAAGTGACAACCAGCACATAATATTCAGTAAGAAAACTCCAGCTCAGATCTGTTGCCCACTTAGTGCCTGGTATTTTACCTATTGGCCAAATAATCCTTAAAGTGGTTCTTTTTGTTTACAAACTGTCTATTTCAGAAACAGCATACAAAAGGTACACTATATATACAATTTACAGTACTGTGTTAGGCTAGATTCACACTTGTGAGGGTGGTTGCCACTGCAGGACTGCACCTGTTTCCGCACCCACAATCACAGGTAAAGAAAAACATGCTGCTGCTCAGGAAATACAAGGGGGTACCATTAATCCTAATGGCACCCGCATGCACTGCAAACTGCCGTACACTTTCCCTCACCAGGAACCACACTGCACTATGAGGTTTTCCTGTGGCCACATTTTCTGCATTTTCATTGGATACAACAGCCCATTCAAGTGAATTGGCTGCTGTACACAAGCAAACACAGCAGCGGGAAACCACATATATGTGAACCAAGCCTCAAAGAGTTGGCATCAAGGACATGTCTTTCAGTCTGTCAGTTCTAGAAAATCTACATATGTCATTTACAAAGGGAAATACAGTCAAACAAGCATTTTATAGACCATATAGATGGATCTTAAAGTGGTTCTAAAATTAATACTTTTTTACCTTAAAGCAATGTTCCGCCTGGGGAAAAAAAGTTAGCAAGCTACAAATACTGTAGCTGCTGACTTTTAATATATGGAAACTTACCTGTCGAGGGAGCTCGCAATGTCAGCACCCCAGACAATTTTCGGGGGTTGGCTGTCGGGTGCTGTCGCCGCCATTTGTTGTAAGGGAAACTGCAGTAAAGCCTTTCAGCTTCACAGCCGGTTCCCTACTGTGCATGTGCAAAGTGCACTGCACTTTATAATTGGCCCAGTGGTGGGGGAAGGATGAGGGGGGCTGAACTTCCGAGAGACTGCACCGCTGCACCATCTCCCAGAAGTGGGGAAGGGTACCTGTTAAAAACAGGTACCCATTTCCTTCTCCCCCCTGAAAGGTGCTTAATGTTGCACCAGAGGGGGGTTGGAAGCAGATCAATGAAAGTTCCACTTTTGGGTGGAACTCCGCTTTAATGTATTCCCTGCATTAAAGTAAAACATATTTTGCCACTTGTTGTGCCCCCTCCTCCCACCAAATACTTACTCGTTATGCTTCCCTTTATACTGTGAGATATGAGCTGTGGAGTTTAATTTTGCCATTACACTGGGTTCACACTAGTGCGATGCGGGAACCATCGCGATTCCAGCACCGGTTCCCACATCGCTCCTCTCCCGCAGACAGTTCACACTGCCTTGTGCGAACCGCTGTGAGTGTCATTAACAAAAGATAATGACTCCCCCAGTTTAGTTCACAGATCGCAGTGGAACTGTGAACTTGCACAGGATTCGGATAGCATAGGTGAGAACACCTGAAATAGTGAATAGGGAAAAACAAGTCCCTGCACTATTTTCTGTGTGAATCCAATGCGAGTTCAGCCATACAACTGTATGGCGAACTCCCATTGCTCAGAGATCGCATGTGATCGGCACCTGTGGCGCAGGTGCGAATCACATGAGATCTCTGAGATCCCGCTAGTGTGAACCCAGGCTTAAAGTGATATTAACCAAGCGCTGTCTGACTTCTCATGTTAGAGTCACACATCTTCTGGTAAGCCTCTGTATGTTACTTGGTGTAGGATACGGGGTATTACACATGTGAAGAATCATATGAAATCATGCTGCATCATTTAGTTATGTTAATCTCTGATTGCAGTTTTTATATCATGGATTATCATATTATGGATTTTCACTTGTCTGTGAAGAGCACATGTCACACTACATTTTCATGGACTTGTGTATGATTTAAGATATTGTTAAGATTACATGCTTTATTTTTTCTTTTGATATTTATTTCTTTTATTTGGTAAGTAGTGTAGCATTTATGTAATGTATTATAAAAAAAAAGAGGCTGCCTCCCTTCAAACCAGTTTGGGATCTGTAGCTCCAATATTCCAGTACAGGAAGGTTAAAAAAAGTAGATTTTTTTTTACACCTACACAACTGTCTCCTTAAAAAAAGTGTTTCTAAACACTGTGTCAAAACTTTTTTAATGTTGTGTCAAATGGTGAGGGGAGCAGTTCTTTATTGCTCTCACTCTAGTTTTCCTGGCGACCACTGTCATTACACCTGAACTTGGAAATGTCAACAGGAATAAAAGGGAAATCACTTAGGAGAGATTTTTTCCCCCTCACTTTCTGATGTGTCTACAGGTTTGGCTTTACATATACTTTAAGGGGTCTCCAAACTATGGCCTTCCAGTTGCTCAGGAACTACAATTCCCATCATGCCTAGTCATGTCTGTGAATGTCAGAGTTTTATAATGCCTCATGGGTAGTGTAGTTCCGCAACAGCTGGAGGGCCATAGTTTGGAGATTCCTGCTTTAAAGGATTCTTAGCACATTTAAAAGAAAGTGTATGAGATATGAGCAACCCCCGTGGATTTGCTCATTCTCTTAATTTCTATGTCTTGTGGGTTTTTTAAGTTTTTTTTTTTCCTTTCCTGTAACATTTTAATTGTGTTTCATCTGTCTGCTGCTTCCTATTAGAATACTCCTTTAAAAACATATGTGGTGCTGTTTATTAGTCATATTCATGCCTTTGCCCATGAATTTCATATGCTGCTAAGAGACAAACTTGACAGGCGTGAAGTATCCAGCTAGAGAACCCTACCCATAAATTGGGATTGATGTTTTGATGTGATTTTTTTTAAGCAAATTGCAACATGCTGGCTTAAAAGTCTAGTTTGAAGTTTGTTTTCTAGTAGCTCTTGACTGGTGTCTAATTTGAAACATGTGTTTGTGCAGTAAATATGCAAGCATTCCTGCTATATATTTAAATTCTTAGCCTCTTAAGGACAGAAGTGAAAAATATGGGACCACTGATCAAAAATGGAGCTATTTTAAGAATGAAAAAAAGCTGACCAGCTTTTGTGTTTCTTGGTAATTTGTATTACACAAAATTCATTTTCCACCATCTGTCAAAATTATTGTAAGATACGTGAAAAGTATGTAAGTTTGATGCAGCACAAATGAGCCTGACCTCTTTCACATATATGTATTTGTATTTAACCATCCATGAAAACAGATGCTTGTGCTTTGTTACTGTTGACATGGCTCAAATAGAATTTAACAATATCAGATCAGTCAAAAATATTAACATATGCACATATGAATTTGATGATCTCATTCAAGCCATCATTTGGCTTCAGTCTGCCATCAATTGACATTTTGATTTAATGTTAATGATTTTCCTCCATTTCAAAAGTGTGTTTCATGCTATTAATTAAAGTATTAGTTTTAATAGAAAGGAAACATTCAAGCTATTTTTTAAATTAAAATTCAAAATATAACTGCAAAGTTTCAGATCATTACACTTGTATTTTATTGACCTTTCACAATTAAATAGGGAAGATAGAGTTCATTTATGGCACATTGGTAGATAGGAAATGTGTCTTATTTCAAAAGTATTCTCATTCTGTTGTTTTAAATTGGCAATCACTAGGTGAAAAAAGATCATTAGATATCACTAGATGAAGAACCCACACTGGGAGTAAAAATTTCCAATATTTTACTACAATACATTTTAAGAATTGGGATAGCTGAGAAAACTCAAATTAGTCTATCAGTACTTCAATAATCTGAAAGAAAAATTCCTATTTAAGGTATATCTAAAGCCAAAACTTTTTTTTGAATAGGAAATGGTTAAAACTAGGGATTTTTTAGAGAATATGTGCAGGTACCCATGCTAATTTTGTGCTAACAATGGAAGGGTCTTAAAGGGGCATGGTTAAGTATAACCTGAGTCTTCTCGCTGCATACACAGCACACATATTTTATTCCCCTTTTATTGGTTGAACTAGGTGGACTTGTGTCTTTTTTTCAACCAGATTAACTATAGTATGTAACATATGACATGTTCCTTGGACTCACACAATATGCTTTAATTAATGTGCCTCGGACAGCGTTCTAACAGACATATACAACACTCAGTACAATAATTTTGAAAATAATGTATACGCATTTCAGGCTACATAAAAGAAGAACTTCATAAAATAGTCAGTGACTATTTAGTCACTGAGTGAGGCAATAAATACTGTAGTCCAAAGTATTGGTGTTTCATGGATGACTATAAAAATACCCCCTCAGCATTGGAGGTCAGACACTGGCTGTAACAAAAATCCACCCCTAACACTGGTGGTCAGTGGCTGGCTATGACAGTAACCTCCCCAGCACTGGTGGTCAGTGGCTGGCTGTAAAAATATCCCCTCCCCTCAAAATTGGTGATCAGTAGCTGTCTGACACAATAACTCTCCCTGGTCGTCAGTGCCTGGCTTAAAAATAACCTCCCTATCCCCCTTCCCCACTCATTGATGGTCATTACATATTGAGGACTACAACAAAATGGTGCCCGTCTGTACACTGCCTTGGCATATAGCAATCTGTTCTTAGTAAAACATGGCTTCAGCTTGGTCTCCTACCCATGGAAGAGCTCCTATAACATGTTTCACCCAGTGGGAGCTTAATCATAGAAGCCTGCTGGGCGAAAAATGTTAGAGGGGGTTCTCCCATGGGTAGGAGACCAAGCTGAAGCCATGTTTTCTAACTGGAGCTCACTTTATGCTGAGGCAGTGTGTGGACAGGCGCCATTTTTTTGTAGTCCTCAATGTGTCTGACAAGCCAGTATTCAACCCCACCAACACCTGCAAACATTGTGGCCAGTCAGCTATAATAACAGATTGACAATGTCATTATGTATAACATAATGCCAGTGTATGTCAGAGCATGCTGCCACTATGGTACCAGTGCCTCCTCAAACATAGTTAAAGTGCACTGTGTGGAGCTGGCCTGGTTAAAACTCCTGTCAGTTTTTTTGCCGTCGGTGTCCCATTGTGGAGATTCTGCATAACTTCTTGTCCTGTAGATGTCCAGGAAGTGAGAGGAAATTACTGGAAATGGTCTTTTAAAAAGTTTTCATAGGAAAAATGTGTCCCCATTGGAAGATTTGCAGACTTGTGTAAAAATTTTGGATTTTCCTTCATTTTCATTTTGTTAGCTAGGCTTAATAAAATGGGCTGCGGTTAAGGGTTTATTCATATTATTTTTTAATGCTGATTTGTATTTTGCTTTCTTTTGCTGTCGTCTTCTTTTTATTTCAGGGTCCACCATACACTGTTCTGCATCCTTCCCAGTTTCCTGAGGATTGACCTAGTGTTCCACAAAAGATATGTAACAATACTTCCCATGCTTACTGGATCATTTGTACCGTAACACTGAAAGAGTAGTCCAGTGACACTGACATAATAAGTTTGACATGCTGGTCGAGGGAAGGGATGGGCAAATTAATGGTGGATGGCCATACATTTTCAGAAGAGGGTTGATTTGAGGAGCTAGAATGGAAGCTTGCTTTGGTGACAGGAGTCACACTAGGCCAGGGCTACTGGCAGCTCTCAAGGCATGCAATGAAAGATGGCTGACCCCCTCAACTACAACTAGGCAAGGTTATTTGACAATAGCATTAGCCTGCTGACTATCCTTTGCCAAAGAAAACTCACACATGTGCTGTTCATAGCACATGTCCTTAACCTGGTGGTGCAGTGGTTTTTTTTTTTTTTAAGTATCCTGGCTTGGTCAGGCCAAAAGTGTTTGAGGTCACTTTATTGGTTATGAAAAGAAAACAAATCAACGTAATAAAACGACCCCAATGTATAAAGGCTGCTGAACACCTAAGGTCAATATTCAAATCCCTGAGATAAAATGCGAAAAAAGACAGTGCAGTGCTAAACAGTCAATGATTTTAAAAAGTCCATAAATTTAAAAAAGAAAAAGATACAATCCGTGAGGTTCTTCAGTGATGAACTACATATAAAATCATGCAAGTGACCTTTTGGGAAAAAATGGAACCTCCACCAATGGTAACAATAGCAGCTCACCTCACTGCGTGGACCCTTTGATTTTAGAGGGTCAGACACACTTTCCCACTCAGGGTGTAAAATGATGCATCAACAAGCCAATTCCAGAAGATCCCCTCTTAGGTCGAATAAAAGATTAGCAATCTCCACTCCAAAGCCACATGAATCATGCAAGTAAAAAACAATACATAGTGCTCTCTGCAAAAAAAAAAGAAAAAAGGAATTTACAAAATAATAAAACTTACAAAAATGGCACTTCAAACCAAGTGCCTGGTAAAACAGCATCTGTGCAAGATCAACGATGGCCATGGGTGACGTCACGTGATTTCCGTACGGGTTACGTCCCTGTGGGCAATTATTATTGGTTATAACCAGCCAGGGTTTGCCTGCCATACATGCAGTGCCAACAGAAGCTGCCTGTCAACTTCTTCATCTGTGACATCCCCAGGCACTGAAACTCAAGATTGGCCATGCTGCAGAAGCTGCATAAGCAGCAACATTTGATCACTTTTGCTATTATGGTACAAAGAGATACTCTAGGGGGAGCTAGGATTCAATTCACTGCATCACTGGCTCATTATTTAGGATGCATGCAGGATTTTGCCACCTTTTGAAGAGGTGGCCAGAAATGGTAAGCTGCAATGAGACAAGGATTAGTCATACAATCCCTGTTGTGTTTCTGAAGCACACACTTTGTGGCCTGACCAGACACTGGAGGCAAGAAGAGGATAAGTTCTGCTGTCTCAGGGACAGCAGGATCTTTTGACACTGCCTCTATTCCTGTGATGCAGAGGCACCAGAAAGCAGAGGAGGGGCAGAATTGAGGTGCTGGTGGTAAGGAGGAGAAGGAAGTGGGGTAATGGTTCACCCCTCTCAAACTTCAACAATTGTACGTAAGTGGGGGGAGGTTGCTCAAGACAGTGTTGTTCTCATTAAGGACTCCAAGATTTGAGACTTTAAAGAGTAGACATGTGCACACTGAAATATTTCGTTTTGGAATTTCGTTTTCGGCCGAAAAATAAATTTATTTAGTTACTCCTGAAATTTGTTTTTATTTATTTTGTTTTTCGTTAAAAATTGCATTAGTCCGAAAGTCCAAATTAAGGTCGAATCTGTCATTGAAGGCTTATGGCACCGTATAGTTTACCTGCTCCGTCGAATCTTCTTAGAAGTTTCAACAGACATCATAAGCCAAAGTACGTGTGTACTTAGTTCTAGCTATTTTACTGCTCCTCCTCTTTGGTTACAATCAGCCAATAACATTCATAATCATCATTATTTTTATTTATCTTTTCTCTCCTACGTCGAATCTTTTCTTCCCTACGTCGAATCTTTTCTCTCTCTGTAGAATAATCTTGGACTAATAGAGTTAAGGTTAGGCACATTGGATCACAGGTTTGATGGACACAGATTGTTATTGTCATCATCATGTCGAATCTCCTATCTAAATCGAACTGTTGTAGCAACGAAAATGAAAATAAAGCATTCGTTTATGTCGGATCTTTCGTTTTTCGGATTCTGCACTTTCGTTATCGGTTGTTAAAACGATAACAAAAATACCTGAAATTCGGACGAAAATGCATTCGGACGAAAACTAATGCACATGTCTATTAAAGAGATTGACCACTATTTGGATCCCCAATAACATAGTGAAATGACACATCTCTACTGCCATCATCCCAGAAGGAGCCCAAAATGTGGAACTTTGAAGGGGTGCTATGTGAGAACCTTTATTCCACATTTTGTGATTTTGGCAGATCCCATCCTCTGTTCCTCTGCTACCTGAAAAGAAGGAGCAGCAGTGAAAGCAGCTGCCTTAGTGCCCCTTTTTTTTTTTAATCACAGTGGCCAGGCTCGACTTCAAGCAGCACTCACAGGCAGTACGTGAACCATGATTTCTGACTACATCAGGCACACGCAGGGCAGATGTGAAGACCCCATGGCTCTTCTGGATTGCCCTGCAGTGGCAAATGCACCTATCTCCTGACAGTGCTTACCAGCTTGCTTTCATTCAGATGTATCAGTACTAGATCTTTATAGCTACAAAAACTGTGCTACTGATGCTGCAGACTAAATTTAAAATTCCCATATAAATAATAGTCCTACCAGTGCTCAATATTTGTAGCTATTATCTCTCAAGTATTACACTGTATGTCAGATTTCAGCAGGTCAGAGACCAGATATATATAGCTACACAAAGAAAATGGGACCAGACCATGTATGTATATCTTTAAAGTGAGATTTATTTACAGTGAACAATAACCACACACCAACAGCAATAAACATTAGAATGCATTCAAATCAAAACTGAACAACCAAAATGCATACAATTAAACTAAATACAGTATACAAATATATACACAGGAAATATACAGGGCAGGGAGAAAACTGGAAGAGCGGATGGGAAGAAGGGAAATAAAGACTGAAAAAGGAACAAGGCAACAGGGCACTGGATACAAAGTAAGATCAAGGGTAAATTGCAACAGAGTCTGGCAGCAACACAGAAAACAGGGAAGGAGGCACGAGTAGCCAAAACACTGAGGCAAGGACCCATAGCAGAAGTGGAATTTAAATACCCTCTGCAAGTGTGCAGGTGTGGCCAGACGGAGCTGATTGCTGGAACCTGCTGGCTGCTGGGAGACATCTGCTGGTGGACACTGGAGCTGCAGCAATTGACCCAGAGCACCACAGTGTCACCAGCAGGTGAACTTGATCCTAACGCTGTCATTTCTATTTCAAGGTAAATCCTGTCTTGTCTGTCACTCTTATATTGAGTGCCTAATTACGTTTCCTACACACTGTCCAGTCACTATACGATTTTTGTGGCTATTGTCTCTCAAAAAATACACTCAAATAATACACTCTAATGTTTACTGCAAGAAAAAACCTGGCTTGTCGATCCCTCTTTTATTACTGCCTTCCCAAGCTACATACATACTTTCCAGCCCTGTTTCAATAATTTGGGGTATTGCATGTTTATTTCTAGATAAAACATACCTAATCTCTCTCTTATATTGTGGCCTAAGCAAATAATACCCTCCAATGCTTACACACTGTCCAATTATGAAACAATAATTGTGGCTATTGTCTCTCAAATAATACACTCCAATGTTTATTTCAAGGTAAAACCTTCTTTGTCTCTACCTTCTTGATTGCAACCAAGATCCCTACATACTGTCTAATATTTAAGGCAATTGGGCTCCATTCACAGAATTAACTCACATGAGATCTTTAGGTTTAAGGACACATTTTGCCTAAATATCTCATGCGATCCTGAAACTGTCAATTCACTAGACCGTTTGTGCAGTATTTACTGATAAATGCTGAAAACACTTGGTCAATACCACATGAACAGGCATTAAAATCCATTCACAGAAAAAAAAAATAATTAAATGCTTACGTACATTAAGTAGTGGCCCAGGCATGCAGTATTTGTGGAATATGTACCGGTTGTTAAGGAGTGGACAGCTGCCCGATCCTTAACAACCATGATGTTTGCTGGTTGTGGGCAGCCATCACATCCTTAACAACCAAAGTGTCATCAGCTGTCTCCCCCGCTGAGAGCTGAATCTAAAAACAGAATTGCTGGCAATATAAAAATATGGAAAAAATGGCATGGGGTTCCCCCAAAATCCATACCAATCCCTCATCCAAGCATGCAGCCCGGCAGGTCAGGAGGGGAAGAAAGAGCGACCCCCACCTTCCTGAAACAAACCAGGCCACATGCCTTCACCATGGGAGGAGTGCAACCCTGCCCCTTGTAACATCATCTGCCAAGGGCATGCTGGGTCGATGGCATCACAAGGGGGCGGTGATGTCACTGGATGATCACAACCCTTATTTATTTAAGAAATGTCAGACGGTGGAGCTGGCAGATGGTGGGAGCCTTCGTGCGAGGGGACCTTTTTAGGGGGGCTGGGATCTGGGGTTCCAGATTCCGATAAACCACCTGCCCACCGACCCCCACAACCACTGACCAGGGTTGTGGGGAAAAGGCCCTTGTCCCAATCAATATAAGCCCATTAACAGCCTTATCACTCTCTCCAAAATTGCAGTCTTACCATATTTTCCAGCTACTGTAAAATATTGGTGGCTATTTTGTCTTACCATTTGTATACTTTTTTCTATTTCTATTTTACAGTAAAATCTGACTTGTCTCTCCATCATATATTGTTGCCTAATATACTATATACAGTAGCTGCTAAACAATATTTATTGATATTCCCTTTCAGATAGCAAACTTTAAAGTTTATTGAGAGATAAAACCTGCCTTATGTTTCCTTCTTATGTTGTAGCCTAACCAAGCTGCTTATAATCTGTCCAGCCACTGTACAATATCTGTGGCTATTGCCTCTCAGATAAAATACTCTAATGCTTATTAGACATGTGCCATTCATTTCGGTCCCAATCTAAATTCTGGCTATTTTTCAGGCATTCGAAGATTTGGATGTATCTGACATTCCTAATAACAACAGTAATGAATTTCATTAAAATTTGTTTAATTTTGTTTATTCGTTTTCTAACTAATTCCAAACTTTCAGAATGATTTGAATTCAAAAAGGTTTAAAATTTATCGACCGATCCAAATTCTGTTTTAAGAATAGCTGGCCGAAGCCGGCCGCCGCATCCTTAACAACTGATGACTAATCAGCTGTCAGCGGGTTTCCCCAATGACAGCTGGATATAAACAAAAGAATGCCAGCAATGAAGAAAAAAATGGCTTGGGATCCCCCCAAAATCTATACCAAACCCTTATCTGAGCATACAGGCCAGGAAAGGGGAGACAAGAGAATACCCCCCTCCTGAACTATATCAGGCCATATGGCCTCAACATGGGGGGGTGTTTTGGGGTAGGGGGGCTCTGCCCCCCCAAAACACCTTGTCCCCATGTTGATGAGGACAAGGGCCTCCTCCCCACCACCCTGGCTGGTGGGTGTCTGCGGGTGAGGGGCTTATCGGAATCTGGAAGCTCCCTTTAAAAAGGGGGCCCCCAGATCCTGCCCCCCATGTGAATAAGTATGGGGTACTAAAAAAGTGTCAAAAAGAAATAAAAACATAGACAGTTTTTGACAATTCTTTTTTTTAATCAAAAAAACAAAAACAATGCCCCCCAAAGTAAATCCAGCATCAATCACGATGAGCGCCGCTGCTGCTGACCTGAAAAAAAATGTTTGCACCCAACGAAGGCACCGCCTTCTGGCAGTTCTGTTGCCTGATAGTTCCCAAATGACATCATCGACCCAGCATGCCCCGGTTGATGATGTCACAAGGGGGTAGGATCACCCAGTGACATCATCAGGGCTCGCTCTTCAGTTATTTAATGGAGAAGTCCAGCCTGAGCTTTTTAGGCTGAGCTTCTCCTCTGGGTCACAGGAAAGCAAACCGTTCTGCACACCTGGGACCCGTTTTCAGCAGAGAGCTGTCTGAAGTCCGCTCTCTGCTGACATCACTGCTATCGGTCAAGGCAGCACGCCATCCTGATTTCCAAAGTCTGGATTTGCCAGCTGCCTTGACTGATAGCAGTCTCAGCGAGCCGCTGAAACGGCTGCTCCCCGCCCCTCCACATCTCATCGCTCCAATGAGCGTGGAGGATCAGAGCAGGAGAGATGCTGACTGACAGGCAGCAGCTCTGCGCTCGGGGAGGGGAGAGAACCGAGCGGTGTTCGGTGGCTCGTTCTCAGTGCAGAGATGCCAGGGGACAGCTGCAGCATCCACCTAGGTAAGTATGAATGTAAAAAAAAACATACTTCTTTTTTAAGAATTGTCAGGCAATGGAGTTGTCAGATGGTGGGATCCTTCGTCTGGTGCTGATCTCTTTTTTTTGTGTCGGTGGTGCTGTTCATTGTGATTGACACTGGATTTACTTCGGGAGGCATTATTTTTGTTTTTTGTAATAAAGGAGTTGTCAAAAACTGTCTCTGTTTTTAATTATTTTTGATACTTTTTTTGGTGAATGAGTAAGAATAAGTATGAATAAAGGAGAGTATGAATAAAAGAGACATAGATAAATGAATCTAAATGAATTCTGAAACAAATCCACAAAACAAAATTGGTAACAACGAATATATCTAAAACAAAACAAATTTTTCAGTTCTGCACATGTCTAATGCTTATTGCAGGGTAAAACCTGTCTTGTATCGTCTTATTATATTGCAGCCTAACCAAACTACTTAAAAACTGTGGCATACCTGTGGCTATTGTCCTTCAAATAATACATTCTAATTTCTATTTCAAGATAAAACCTGTTTAATCTCTCCCTCTTATATTAAGGCCTAACCAAGCTACTTACATACTCTTCAACTACTGTACAACAAATGTAGTTACCGTCTCCTAAATAATACACTCTAATAATTATTGTAATATAAATTCTGCCTCATCTCTCCCTTGTATATCACTGCCAAACCAAGGTGCTTATATACAGTTCCACCTCATTTCTCCCTTCTACATTGTGAGTTTACCATACTTCTTATATACAGTATCTCACAAAAGTGAATACACCCTTCACATTTTTGTAAATATTTTATTATATATTTTCTTGTGACAACACTGAAGATAAGACACGTTGCTACAATGTAAAGTAGTAAGTGTATAGCTTGTATAACAGTGTAAATTAGCTGTCCCCTCAAAATAACTCAAAACACAGCCATTAATGTCTAAACCACTGGCAACAAAAGTGAGTACACCCCTAAGTGAAAATGTCCAAATTGGGCCCAAAGTGTCAATATTTTATGTGGGCACCGCTATTTTCCAGCACTGCCTTAACCCTCTTGGGCATGGAGCTCACCAGAGCTTCACAGGTTGCCACTGGAATCCTCTTCCACTCCTCCATGACGACATCACAGAGCTGGTGGAAGCTATTGACCTTGCGCTCCTCCACCTTCCATTTGAGGATGCCCCACAGATGCTCAATAGGATTTAGGTCTGGAGACATGCTTGTGCAGTCAATCATCTTTACCCTCAGCTTCTTTAGCAAGGCAGTGGTTGTCTTGGTGGTGTGTTTGGGGTCGTTATCATGTTGCAATACTGCCCTGCGGCCCAGTCTCCAAAAGAGGGGAGATCATGCTCTGCTTCAGTATGTCACAGTACATGTTGGCATTCCTGGTTCCCTCAATAAACTGTAGCTCCCCAGTGTCGGTAGCACTCATGCATACCCAGACCATGACACTCCCACCACCATGCTTGACTGTAGGCAAGACACACTTGTCTTTGTACTCCTCACATGGTTGCCTCAACACATGCTTGACACCATCTGAACCAAATAAGTTTATCTTGGTCTCATCAGACCACAGGACATGGTTCCAGTAATTCATGTCCTTAGTCTGTTTGTCTTCAGCAAACTGTTTGAGGGCTTTCTTGTGCATCATCTTTAAAAGAGGCTTCCTTCGGGGATGACAGCCATGCAGACCAATTTGATGCAGTGTGCGGCGTATGGTCTGAGCACTGACAGGCTGACCCCCTACCCCTTCAACCTCTGCAGCAATGCTGGCTTATACTTTTATTTCCCAAAGACAACCTCTGGATATGATGCTGAGCACATGCACTCAACTTCTTTGGTTGACCATGGCGAGGCCTGTTCTGAGTGGAACCTGTCCTGTTAAATCATTGTATTGTCTTGGCGACCATGCTGTAGCTCAGTTTCAGGGTCGTGGCAATCTTCTTATAGCCTAGGCCATCTTTATGTAGAGCAACAATTCTTCTTTTTCAGATCCTCAGAGAGTTCTTTGCCATGAGGTGCCATGTTGAACCTCCAGTGACCAGTATGAGAGAGTGAGAGCAATAACACCAAATTTAACACACCTGCTCCCCATTCACACCTGAGAACCTGTAACACTAAGGAATCACATGACACTGGGGAGGGAAAATGGCTAATTGCGCCCAATTTTGACATTTTCACTTAGGGGTGTACTCACTTTTGTTGCAAGCAGTTTAGATATTAATGGCTGGGTGTTGAGTTATTTTTAGTGGACAGAAAATTGACAGCATTATACAAGCTACAAGCTGTACACTCACTACTTTACATTATAGCAAAGTATCATTTCTTCAGTGTTCACATGAAAAGATATAATAAAATATTTACAAAAATGTGAGGGTGTACTCACTTTTTTGAGATACTGTATATGTGTATATATTTATTTAAATTATTTTAAAGGGGAAGCTCCACTTGTTTGGTTCCTCCACCCTCCTCTGCCACATTTGGCACCTTTGTGGGGGTAGTGGGGGTGGGTACCTGTTTTTGACAGGTACCCGTCCCCACTTCTGGGAGAACTAGCCGTGGACCTCGCTGAGAAAGTTTGGCTCCCCTCCTCCTTCCACTGCTGCTGGGCCATTCAGAAAGTGCAGCATGCTTCGTGCAGTAGGGGAACCGGCTGTCGGTTTCCCTTACAAAGAATGGCGGTGGCAGCTCCCAAGAGCCGATTGTCAAATCTGCTGGGGTGTCGACATTGCGGGATTCCTGGACAGGTAAGAGTCCTAATATTAAAAGTCAGCAGCTACAGTATTTGTAGCTGTTGACTTTTAATTTCTTGGTAGGGGGAGCTGGATCTCCACTTTAAAGAGTAAGCCCTCTTGTGTTGAAAAAAAAAAACACTCCCCTGTTTGTGATCAATGTGCATTTTAGGGATTTTACAAACTTTGCTGCAAAGTCCTTCCCGCTTCTGCTCTGAATGAATCGCTCTCTGTTAGATCATGTCTTTTTTTTGTAATAAATTTTTATTGAGTTTACCTTGCAACATCACGGACCGGTGTATGCTGGGTGGCCCCTCCCTCCCATTTAAAAGAACTTTCAGACAGAGGAGCCCGCAGTAGGCAGATGGCCTCCATGTTGGCGAAAACTTTTTTTTTTTCTTTTTTGGGTGGGGCGGGAGGCGTGATTGATGATGGATTTACATCTGGGGTTTTACATTTTTTTATAAAGGAATGGTCAAAACTGTCTCTGTGTTTTTCTTACTTTTTGACTCTTTTTTTTGTGAATGGGTAGGGGTACCCAATACTCATTCACATGGGGGAGGGCCTGGGGGCCTCCTTGTTAAAAGGGCTACCAGATTCTGATAAGCCCCCTGCCCGCAGACCCCCACAATATCTGGTCTCGGTTGTGGTGATGAGTTCCTTGTCAAACAGCTATTCTTCACACAGAATTCGTATCGGTCAATCGTCTGATTTCGACTGATCTGAATTCGAATTGTTCTTTAAAGTTGGAATTTGTAAGAAAGTGATTAAACAAAACGACTTTTAATGAAAACAAAACAAAATTTTATGAAAACAAAACTAAACAAATTCCAAAACCAAACTAAACAAATTCCATAATAAAACAAAATCAGTAACATAACAAATCTATCTGAAACGAAACACATTTTTCTGTTCTGCACATGTCTACAAGGAACTATAATATTCTGCAAATGAATCGGCAATCTCTTGGGGGTTTAGGATTTTATGTTTGGTATGTGGATAGATAAGATGAGAGATTTTTGTTTTGGCCTTTTGGGCCTTAAGCCTATTCGCTAAGAACTTGCTTGCTCGATTGCCGCTAGTGTAATGTTGGATTTTGAGGGTGCCAGTGGATTTTTTATAATGTTTAAAAAGTAGGCTTCTCAATTCCAATCTCAGTTTACCTGAGGGGGAAGAGCAGACATGATTAGGATTCTTTTTGTTGGTGTCATCCAATGTATGGATTTCTGAGAGAATCTTGTCTAATTGATTGCGATATTGTTTCTTGGCTCGTGCACATGTCTGTATGATCATGCCTCTCATGTATGATTTATGGGCATTCCAAATTAGAAAGGGATCAGAAGTTGGGGCTGTGTTAGTGCCAAAATACTCCCGGAGATGCTGATTGAGTTGCACAGTAACAGAGGGGGTGCCAATACCTTTAGAGTTACTCCAAATGAATATAGGCTTACGAGACTCCTTCTCCTCCACATAGATAGAAATGGCTGCGTGGTCAGACCATGTAATATCTGAGATGCAGGAGGAGGAAGTCTATTGAAGTAGCCATTTACCTGTCAGAAACATGTTAATATGGGAGTAGGAGTTGTGTCTATGAGAGAACTACGAGTAGTCCCTCTCGTTGGAGTGGAGACAACGCCACATGTCAAAGGTCTTCTGCATGAAGAAGGTTGCAGAGAAAAGGTGCTGAATGTCTGAGGAAGAAGAGTCCATGGACAGGTCCACCACAGATCAGAAGGTGGCCACATTTTATGGAATACAATCAACAGGGGAGTTTCCGAAGGAATCGTAGTTGTTGAGAGTTTGGGGCATATAAGTTTACCAGTGTGTAGGGCTGAGCATTAATTTCATAGATCAGAATGATGCATCTGCCATTAGGATCTAATACAGACTCTTTTAAGGTGAAAGGGAGTTCTTGACTGCCACCAGAAACCACCAATGTTTTTTGCAGGGCGCAGGTGCCAAGTACACATGCGGGTAGCTTTAGTGACTACATGTCACATGACTGTTGGAGCTGTGATAGTGGGTCTCTTGAACAGAGAGAATATCGGCTTGTAGTGCAGAGCTTCTTTCCACAAAGATGATCTTTTGGCCGGGTGGTTCAGTCCCCTAGTATTCAAAGAAACAATTTTAAAGCCCATGGTGGTAGCAGTAAGTAGAGGTCAGTCCAATATCCCGTGCGGCTGTCATGTTTATGATGTATGCAAAAGGCTGTGGATGCATCATAGGCCAAAGCAAGTAGGGTGTCCCCACACTGAGCGCATGTTGTACCAGGAGGGAAGTAGATACAGTGGGAGGGGCAAAGGGTAAACACATAGTCCAATGTGAAATGTTTCTTGGAATAAAAAGAGTAAAAATAAAAATATGAACAGGTTCTAAGCTGAACTTGACTGCTATAGACAAGGAGGAGTTGGTAGAGTGCTAGGATCCATATCTTTCCAGCCAGGGAAAATGGAAAACTCAGTTGCCCTGGAAGGGCTGGTCAAGACCCGCCATGAGGTTATTGCTTGGATGACCTTTTCTGAGAGACCTCTTGGCAAACAGAGGAAATAGCCTGTGGGGCCGAGGTGCCAAGTGGGGTAGTGAGTGCGCCAGGACAATGTCCCATATTCATAGTAGCTGGAGTTCTTCCTTTAAGAGATGACACAGAGGCGGTCTCCCCATTGTGCATGAGGACCAGAGTGCAGAGATACTTCCAATGGTGCAAGATTTTGTGGTTTCTCAAAGCTTTGATAATTGTCGCAAGATTCCTTAATTTTTCGAGGATATACTATAACAGGTCGGGAAGCAGCTGGCTGGAGACTAGGAAACTGGTCTGGGATGCGATCTGATTGGTGGAAAGCCGTGATGATTTTTTCTTAGCCTGGTAAAAATACCAAAAAAAATGTACCTCCTTCCTGACCAGAGCATTTTTTGCGATTCGGCACTGTGTCATTTTAACTGATAATTGCGCAGTCGTGCAACATTGTACCCAAACAAAATTGATGTCCTTTTTTTCCCATAAATAGAGCTTTCTTTTGGTGGTATTTGATCGCCTCTGTGGTTTTTATTTTTTGCGCTATAAACAAAAGAATAGCGACAATTTTGAAAAAAACACATTATTTTTTACTTTTTGCTATAATAAATATCCCCTCAAAATATATAAAAAAAACTATTTTTTTCCTCAGTTTAGGCTGACATGTATTCTTCTACATATTTTTGGTAAAAAAAATTGCAATAAGCGTATATTCATTGGTTTGCGCAAAAGTTATAGCGTCTACAAAATAGGGGATAGATTTATAGCATTTTTATTATTATTTTTTTTTTACTAGTAATGGCGGCGATCTGCGATTTTTATTATGACTGCGACATTATGGCGGACACATCGGACAATTTTGACACATTTTTGGGACCATTGACATTAATACAGCGACCAATGCTATACAAATGCATTGATTACTGTAAAAATGTCACTAGCAGTGAATGGGTTAACACTAGGGGGCGATCGAGGGGTTAACTGTGTTCCCTGGGAGGGGATTCTAACTGAAGGGGGGAGGGGACTGACTAGAGGAAGTGATGGATCGTGGTTCGTAGCTAATAGGAACACAAGATCTGTCACTCCTCTTCGGACCGGAACAGGGAAGTGTGTGTTTAAATAGACTCGTCCCTGTTCTGTGTCTCCTGCTCATGATCGCTCATGGCTGACGGTCATTGCAGCCGTCTGCCACAAGCATCGGCACTCCCACTGTGCACCCCCGCGCGCCTGCTATCCCGACCCCACAAGCCGACGTACAGCTACGACGGCTCGAGCAGGGGAGCCAACGGCGGCTGGTTGGGAAGCGGTTAAATGTCAATTTTTCCTTTAGAAATGTCATTTTGCTGTGGTACTGTTCTAAACACAGGAAAAATATGCCACTTTACAGGCATACTATAGACACCCCCCAGGCACGATATTTAAAGGACTATTTCATTTTTATTGTTTCACTTGAAGCATTAAAAAAAAAAAAAAAAAAAATCGCTGCTCCCAAAAAAACGGACGTTTTAAAAAAAAAAAATTTGCATTGATACATGTCCCCTGGGACAGGACTCGGGTCCCCAAACACTTTTTATGACAATAACTTGCATACAAGCCTTTAAAATTAGCACTTTTGATTTTTCATGCTAGTGTCCCATAGACTTTAACGGTGTTCCGGCAGCTTTTGAATTTGCCGCAAACATCGCATATTACATTCGACTCGAACATCGGGCTCGTCCCTGGTAGACAGGCAAAGGTTGGCAGCAGAATATCAGACAGAATAGCAGGTATAGCAAAGTTAAGGCAAGCCAGGGTCAGCACTGGAGATAAGTAATGTAGTCAAAGAAGCCGGGTTAAACACAGGTAATCAGATGCAGATACAGGATCAGACTCAGGTAAAGCTGCAGATCAGGCAGCACTGCACTAGTGCAGCTACTCTCTTTATATAGGCCATTTGGTGCCTGTTTGAGCATTATTTTTTCAGCCGTTTTTTCTTTGTATGTATTTGCACGTATTTTCACACATTTCTGTTTGCGCATTCCGCGCTCATACTTATTCTCACTTTTACAATATGTTAATAGAAAACAAATGCGCACAAAATGCGCACGAAAATGGCATACATTACTGACCAAAAATACAGATTTTTCTATTTTTTTTAACTGACAGAATACACATCACTTGTTTACGTGCCTGTGTGCGTTACAATTTATGGGCTGTATTTTATCTCAGTAAAAAAATAAGCTTTACTGAGCTTTTTCAAGCTGCAGTGTGCAAGAGGCCTAAATGGCTAACGTGCACGCATATTTTCACGCATATGCTTTTGCCTGTTTGGGCTAATGTTCCCACGCATGCGCATATGCATTAGCCTATGCCCAGCAAGACGGGCACCTGCAAATGCACGTCTGCGCATGTCATGTGCCTGACATCCAGGTCTGCTACTTTCACTTTTAGCCATTCCAGGTCATCACCGTGCTGAGTGTGGGCATCCACTAGGGCAAGGGTCTCAAACTGGTGGCCCTCCAGCTGTTGTGAAACTACAAGTCCAATCGTGCCTCTGCCTGTGGGGGTCATGCTTGTAACTGTCAGCATTGCAATGCCTCATGGGACTTGTAGTTTCGCAACAGCTGGAGAGCCGTCAGTTTGAGACCCCCAGCACTAGGGTGTTGAAACATAATCCCTAAGCTTATATTCTATATGCTCCACTCTGTCTCCTATATCCTGCAAGTTCCCTTTAAAACAGTGTAAGCAGGAGAGCATGTCAGCTTGTAAAGAGGCTCCTAAGGTCAGAAGCATGTTCTTCAGAGTTGAGTCTGACACTGGTTCACCCGAGGTAGGAAAAAAAGCAATGGGGTCCCCATGATTGGGGCTTTGAGGGTCAGCAACTGATTTGAGTCCTACCTCCAATTAACAAACCAAAAGGCCCCTGCCCCCACCTATAACTGGCCTTCACAGTAAGGAGCACATGGAAGGGCAAACAACGAAAGACAAAAACAGAACATACCATAGCTCAACTCACCAACCCTCCCTGTCAGCAGGGAAGGCAGATTCTTCCTCTGAGTCAAGGCAGGGCCTGGATTTTGCCGGGCTGCAGGTGGATGGGGTGGAGAGCTCAAGTTTTGTGCTCCCAGCGAGTGGTGGAGAGACCCATATCCCACTGCATATGCGGCAGCAGTGCTTACCTCGATGGTGGTTTCTTGCTGGCATTGTCAGCGGCGGCCACTGCCACCTTGCTGTGGCCTCTGTCCGAGCAGCAGGAAAAACCTGTCCTGCTTGCGGAGCTGTGGAGTCTCCCGGGGCCATCTCGGCATGTTGCAGCTGCCCTGTGATGTAGGAGAAGTCGTCAGTCCATGCTGAGACTGTCTGCGGGTCCGTGTGCTCATTGGGATCCATGCCTGCAGAATGGAGCTCCGCTATTCAGCCATTAGCTAGCGCGGCAGTCTCCCCCCTCCCCGTTAGATCATGTCTTGTACAGGACCGATTCTGAATGGGGGTGAATTTTTCATTTATGATCAGCTAACGCACTTGCAGGATGCTAATGGGGAGAGTGGCAGGGTCTGCATTCCTTTAGAAGTGAATAACCCTTTAGGATCATCTCACTAAAACTAACATTATTGTTACAGAGGATGCCTAAAATCTGACTTGTATTTTTAGTAAAGACTTATGGGGAAATCAGTGAGCCAATTATACAAGCGAAAAATTACATCTCTGGGAGCATTCTGTGTATCAACTGTGTACAGAAAACCTCCAGGTTGTTATGTTGCATGAAATTCTAAAGAAAATTACAGTGCTGCAGATTGAAAAGAAAAGGTAATTTTCAATAACAATGAATCACAATATGGTTAGTGTTTTAATTGTATATGCTAAATTACCTTTTTTTATTTGTGATATTTTTTCCCCACAAAAGTGGACCTTTAAAATTATACGGGATACTCCAACAAGAGATCTTCCTTTGTCCATCTCAAAAAAACCCCAGAGAAATACTTTTAAAGCTGTTCTTCAATATCCATGTATTGCATCATTGGTAGCATGTTGTTCCATTTATCTGCTGGTGGATATAAATACTAGTTTATAGATATCAAAAAGTGAAAGGTATTATAAATTTACATGGCAATACGTTTTGTTCATTTTCTTTTTTTATCACAAGTACTGTTCATTCAGAGTCTTGTCTTGGGACTTACTATGAAATTATAGGTAACTATTTTCAGCTTCCTAATTATAGTATGTGTCATTGTCTTTGTGTAAAGTGATCAAAATATGTCTTGCAGTCAACAAAAGCTGTTGTTCTAAGTTGCCTAGAGCCTTATAGCTTGGTAAAATTGTTGTAGTTAATGAAAAACGATAACAGAGCCCCAAGGGTAAGATACTCTTAACTGAAGTAATTAGCAAGAAGTAAAAAATCTGATAGTATAGTTTAGGAATAATCACAACCATAGAACGCTGTAATATTTGTTTTGCCTTAATTCAGGAATGGATATAATTATTGTGGTATAATACTAGAAAAGTGTTTCTACCCTAGATACAGTGGAATAATTTTACATCAGTACCGCAAGATCCCGAACTAGGGACAGTAAGGATTATGTGTGGCAAACTTTCAGTGCTAATAAAGTACAAATCTAATAGTAGACAGTGTTAGGTAAGGTTTTAGTATAAATGTTAAAAGAGAAGTATGTTTTTGTTTTTTTCAACCCATCATACTTACCTAGATGGATGCAGCATCGCACCGGCGTCTCTGCACTGAGAACCAAGCCATCGAACATCGCCAATGGCTTGGTTCTCACAGCTCCCCGAGCAGAGAGCTACTGCCTGTCAATCATCAGCTCTCCTCTTTGCTCCTCCATGCTCATTGGAGTGCTGAGCTGTGGAGGGGTGGGGAGTGGCCGTCTCAGGCTCTCAGCGGCTCACTGAGCGGCTGAGACAGTCTCTCAGTCTAGGCACCTGGCGAATCCAAACGTTATTGTTGTGATGACGCGATGCCTTGACTGATTCCTGTGACGTCAGCAGTGAGCGGACTTCAGACGGCTCTCTGCTGAAAAGGGGTCACAGGAGTGCAAAACTAATTGCACTCCTGTGATCCATAGAAGCCCAACCAAACGAGCTTAGGCTAGACTTCTCCTTTAAAGTGATTGTAAAGTCTTGTTTAACCACTTTAGCCCCGTAAGATTTTACCCCCTTCCTGACCAGAGCACTTTTTGCGATTCAGCACTGCATCGCTCTAACTGACAATTGCGCGGTCGTGTGACGTTGCACCCAAACAATATTGACGTCCTTTTTTTCTCACAAATAGAGCTTTCTTTTGGTAGTATTTAATCACCTCTGCGGTTTTTATTTTTTGTGCTAAAAAAACAAAAAAAATTTTTGAAAAAAAAGCAATATTTTTTACTTTTTGCTATAATAAATATCCCCCAAAAATATATAAAAAAAAAATGTTTTTCCTCAGTTTAGGCCGATATGTATTCTTCTACATATTTTTGGTAAAATAATTACAATAAGCGTATATTGATTGGTTTGCACAAAAGTTATAGCATCTACAAAATAGGGGATAGTTTTATGGCATTTATTATTATTATTTTTTTATTTACTAGTAGTGGCGGCGATCTGCGTTTTTTATCGGGACCACTTTAAGGGTTGAATATCAGTGTTAATTCAAGGTTTATGTTTATGCGTTAAGGTAGATTAACAGATCTATTTATAAAGTGAAGAATATTACTTTTTTCCATTCGATTTTTATTGATTTTGCACAAAGCTAGATACATACAACGTAGAACAAGTTCAGATCAACAAGGTCATATTGTATGAAGATACAGTAAACAGTACATGACCAGTACAGCCTTGGTGTGCACTATTTTGCAAAACACAGCTAACCTATGGGTTTCATGCAGGTTAGCTGCACTTTCCCATAAACTTCCATGGTTTTGGTCCAGTTTCAGAAAGCTTTGGTATGTGCAACAAAACTGCAACAAAACTGCAGGACCTTATAGAAGTCAATGGGAAAGCGCAGCTAACCTGCACGAAAAAAACACAGCTTAACTAAACTTTAGCAAAAGCGTAGAGGGGCAGTGTGAAGCTGTCCTTAGTGCTCATGAATTATTTGTAAAACAAACATTACATAAAGGGCCCTTTCACATGGGCAAACCAATCAACAAAAATTTAATTTACCCAAGTTTATAAAATTACTAGGAGTCACTGAGAGCTACACTGTGTCTATACACTACAGCCACCTTCAGCGTGACTGACTCACGAAGCACAACAAGAAAAATGCCTCCTGTGCAACAATGTGTACATACACGTTTGTACACTATCACACAGGAATTGTCAGACTTTTTTAGTGAACCTATCTCATTCCAGCTGAAAGAGTAAGGGGTGCTGAATATGCAAAATTTGCCTTTATAGTCTTATACAATAAATCTGTAAAACAACCAACTGACTTCAGTGAATAACATTTCTACAATAAAAGGGCATTGCAATACAACTTTTGCTAGCAATTAAAAATAGTGCCCACATATTACTGTTCTAGATTTTTGCTTTGGTTTTCTAATCTGCACTAAAAAAATGACAACAGAAAAACTAGTTGCACAGAGTAGCATAAAACTATTTTTTTCTATGCTTTATAGAACTGATCACTTAGACTGAAAATACCATAAAGAAATTATTTTTAAAATGACCAGTAGGTGGCAAAATTTCTTTGTAATGATTGTTCTTAGACCGCATAAATGTTGAAGATTAGTTGAAACTAAGATTCCAGATACCTGAATAGAATTTGTTAGCAGTCTGGTAGGTTCAGTCCATTTGCAGCATTAATTCAAATGTTAATATTAGAGGGACTACAAAGTGTACACAGATCTATAAAAAATGAAAACACCGTCCACACATATGGCAATAAATACTATAGAAAATTATAGTGCACTTATGACTGCTATGAAATATTGCTTAGTCCACTAAAGCCTGGGTACAATCTAGTGGCCTTTCCTAATGATTTATTTATTTTGGTGACAAATTTCATGCTTTATAAAGTCTTATTCTGTTGGGAGTCAGATGGCACTCTACCTAATTCTGAGATAATCTCAGTGTTTTACCGAATGCTTGTGTTTTACTTTCAGTGTTTTATTGAAAAAAGGGACCCCAGTAGCTGTTACAAGAAAAAGGTTATAGACTGTTCACAACAGCTGGAAAAGGTCAAAGTAATCAGACCTTGTACAACTGCCTCTATCTTGGGGAAGATACACTGTCCCTTTACAGACTCAGCAAGTTATATAAGGAAAGTGCCCTTCCAAAATCTATTGTCACCAGCCTCAACTCCAGTGGCGGCTGCTCCATACGGGGCACAGGGGTGACCAAACGCATGGGTTCCAATGGTTTTTTTTTTTTTTTATATTTTTTTATTGAATTTTTCTCAAATGAACATTTATAAAAGTGTACAAATGAAATGCAATAAACAGTATATAGATGACATATCTCTTGCCCGGTGTTATGAAAAGTACAAACTTAACAGGGTGTACAAATTTCAGTTCAGGGTAGGATAAGTAGTGATAAACCGAACAAAGGTAATACAAACAAAGGATATAACAATGGTAATAAATGCATATGAGATGGGAAAAGGAAAGGGGGAAGGAGGGGGTGAAGATGGGGAGGGTAGAGGGGAGTGGAGTGGAGGGGGAAGGGGGAAGAGAGCAACAATATAAGGTTGTAGATCAATATGGTGTATTCAAAGGTTGTATCTTTTTGTGTACCAGAGGTTCCAAGGATTCCAGAATCTCATGAGGTTGGTGTGTGTGTGTGTTTCCCATGAGAAAGGATAGACTCATAAGTGTAGTGAGAATCTACTAATGTAACTACCAGTATGTCTGTGATACTGGGGATATCCTTTGTCTTCCATTTCCTGGTGATCAGGAGTTTAGTTGCCAAGAGAATGTGTGTGGTTACAAGTCGGAGGTTTGGTGGCAAGTCATCAATGGTCAGGTTGAGGATGGCAAGATGAGGGGTTAGTGAGATGGTGATCTGCAATATGTCTCGTAGCATTGTCTCTACTTCAGTCCAGAAGTGTCGTATTTGTGGGCAAGCCCAAAATATGTGTATAAGGGTACCAGGTAAGGAACATTCCCTCCAACAGTCATGTGAGGAATGTGTGTGGAATTTGGCCATTTTAATTGGTGTCATGCACCATCTCATCAATATTTTTTGAGTGAGTTCCCATAAGGAGGTACAGGACATGTATTTATAGATAGATTTGATTGCTTGTTGCCATTGCTGGTCTGAAAAGTGGTTTTGTACGTCAGTTTCCCAGTCGCAGAGTGGTTTGGTTTTTTGAAATATGTGTTTTTCTTGCAGGATTGAATATATGATGGAGGTCCCCCTAGCTTTGTTTATCAGAGAACAAATAATCCTATAGATTTAAGGGCAGAGATCCCTCTAGGAGATGATTTGCTGTCAGGCATTGTTGTATTCTATAGTAAGTAAAGAAGTCTTTGGCAGGAGCTTTGAATTCTTCTTGAATATGTGAGAATGACTTATTAGCAACTAGTGAGCGGAATTCATGGGTGTAAGTCACTCGGTCTGTTATCCAGTTTGGGATGAGTAGGTCTGGGGTCAGTAGATTTAATGTCCTAAGGTGGACGGGTATTGGTTTAGTCAGGAGATTTGTCCATTTAGTATAGTGTATTTTTGTCCAAGTCTGGACAGAGGCTTGTACAGTAGGAGAGTAAAGGTTCAGTTGAGAGCTCTTAGTGGTCGTGCTAAATAGCTAGTCAGAGAGGTTTGCTCCTGGTGTCATAGTGTTCTCTATATCGCTCCAGAGCATAGTGGGTTTTGTGTGCAACCATTCCCTCATTTGAGAAAGTATAGAGTCTAAATAGTAGTCTCTAATATCGACGTGACCAATCCCCCCATTGAATCTGTGTTTGATAAGCTTTGCATAACTGCATCTAAGTTATTTACCTTGCCATATATATTGGTTCAGAATGGTTTGTAGGGAGTTGAGATAAGAGTGTGAGAGAGGTATGGGAAGTGTACGGAAAATGTATAATAGCCTGGGCAGTACCATCATTTCATGCCAGCCCATGAAAATTCATGTTTAGAGATGTTTGTCATTTCTTGGATCAGCATTTGTTTAATGTGAGTGTAGTTGTGGGCAAATAGACCTTTTGTGGACTTGGTGAGTGTAATATCTAGGTATTGTATCCCTGTGTCCGTCCAAGGATAGGGGTATATATTCCTAAGAAGGTTGCTACTGATTGCGTCAAGGCCTATGTCCAGAATGTACTGTATGATTTATGTTCATTTACTTTGTAGTAAAAGACATTGCTAAATCATTGTAGTAGCAGTTGTATTGAAGCCAGTGAAGCAAAGGGATTCGTGACCATCATTATAACATCATCCACAAACAGATTGATTTTGTGCTCTATAGCAACATGACCTGTTGGTGTGCCTTGAGGACTGGAGTTGAGAAACACTGCTCTATAGTGCCTATTTTGAAGCCTGCTATTTCACGATTGGTTCTAACATGCTGTGCTAGAGGTTCCATCACTAGATTGAAAATGAGTGGCGATAAAGGACAGCCTTGGCGGGTGCCATTAGTGATAGAGAATGGTTTGGATAACATTTCTGAAGTATATATCCGTGCCGAGGGGGAAGAGTATAGTGCCATTATGGCGGACAGAATAGGTCCCTGAAAACCAAATTTGATGAGGGTCGCTTTCATATACTCCCAATGGACTCTGTCAAATGCCTTCTCTGCATCCAGGGAAAGGAGCAGAGAAGGCATTCGAGTCGATCCAGCACTGTGAATGATATTGATAATTCTGCGGGTTGCATCAAATGTTTGTCTGCCTTTTGTGAAACCTGACTGGTCTCTGTGAATGAGTAAGGGCATTAGGACTATCAGTCGGTTGGCTATGATTTTGGCATATATTTTAGTATCCAGATTTTGCAAAGAGATGGGTCGGAAGTTTTGTGCGCTCGTGGGTTCCTTCCCTGGCTTCGGTAGCATAATGATTAAGGCAGATAACATTTCTAGAGGGAGAGAGGAGGACAAGGCAGCATCGTTGTAAACGTTAGACAGAAAGGGTGATAAAATTGTACCAAACTTTTTATAGTATCCGCTAGTGAGTCCGTCAGTACCTGGGGATTTGTTGGAGGGAAGGGCTGAAATTGTTTGTGTAATTTCTAGGGAGGTGAATGGCACATTTAACATCTGTAGGTGATCTTTAGATAGCTTGGGAAGATTAATTTCATGAAGGAACGATGCTATATCTTGAGAAGAGGGTTGAGTAACAGAGGAGTCCTCTTTTAAATTGTAAAGGGTATTATAGTAGTCGCTAAACGCATCTGCAATGGCTAAGGGATCAATTAGTTTTTGTTTTGAGACGGGGTGGTAAAGGTGGGTGATTTTAGTTTTGGAGTAATGACTTTTAATTCTAGTGGCCATGGCTTTCCCTGCCTTGTTGCCAGTGGAGTAGTGTTTGGCTTTAAAGTGAGTTTGGGCTTTTTCGTAGGATTCTAGTTGATGAGTTCTTAATTCTTGCCTGAGGAGATTTAATTTATTTTTGGTAGTGGTGTCTGGATTGGATTGGTTCTGACTTTCTAGAATTTTGATCTCGGATGTAAGGGAATCTAGACACTGTGATCTCCTCCTCTCTCTAGCTGCTAGTTGTATAAGGATTAGGGATGAGCACCAGAACTTGCGAACAGGTAAAAAATTCATTCGAACACGTGAACACCGTTAAGGTCTATTTGACACGAACATGAATAATCAAAAGTGCTAATTTTAAAGGCTTATATGTAAGTTATTGTCATAAAAAGTGTTTGGGGACCTGGGTCCTGCGCCAGGGGACATGGATCAATGCAAAAAAAAGTTTTAAAAACGGCCGTTTAACAAGGGGACCCCTAGATCCCAGCCCTCATCCCCACAACCCTTGCCCGTTGGTTGTGGGGGTCTGTGGGCGGGGGGCTTATCAGAATCTGGAAGCCCCCTTTAACAAGGGGACCCCCAGGTCCCGGCCCTCCCCCCTGTGTGAAATGGTAAGGGGGTACAAAAGTACCCCTACCATTTCACAAAAAAACTGTCAAAAATGACAAGAGACGGTTTTTGACAATTCCTTTATTTAAATGCTTCTTCTTTCTTCTATCTTCTATCTTCTATCTTCCTTCGGTTTCTTCCTCCATCTTCTTCTGGTTCTTCCTCCGGTGTTCTCGTCCGGCATCTTCCTCCACGGCATCTTCTTCCCTTTTTCTCCTCGGGCCGCTCCGCACCCATGATGGCATGGAGGGAGGCTCCTGCTGTGTGATGCTTCTCCTCTTCTGACGGTTCTTAATAAATGCACAGGGACTTGACGGGGACTTCCCTGTGGCATTCCCCGTGACATCAGAGAGGGGCGGGGTCACCCGTTACGTAACCCCACCCCCTTCTGACATCACAGGGAATGCCACAGGAAAGTCCCCGTCAAGTCCCCGTGCGTCAGAGGGGGGCAGGGTCACCGGGTGGTTCCGCCCCCCATTATTTCAGAACCGTCAGAAGAGACGAAGCGTCACACAGTGGAAGCCTCCCTCCATGCCATCATGGATGAGGAGCGGCCCAAGGAGAAGAAGGGAAGAAGACGCCGCTGAGGAAGATGCCGGACGAGAACACCGGGGGAAGAACCAGAAGAACCAGAAGAAAGAAGAAGATGGAGGAAGAGACCGAAGGAAGATAGAAGATAGAAGAAAGAAGAAGCATTTAAATAAAGGAATTGTCAAAAACTGTCTCTTGTCATTTTTAACATTTTTGACAGTTTTTTGTGAAATGGTAGGAAGTACCCCCTTACCATTTCACACAGGGGGGAGGGCCAGGACCTGGGGGTCCCCTTGTTAAAGGGGGCTTCCAGATTCCGATAAGCCCCCCACCCGCAGACCCCCACAACCACCGGGCAAGAGTTGTGGGGATGAGGCTACCCCAAAGCACCCTCCCAATGTTGAGGACATGTGGCCTGGTATGGTTCAGGAGGGGGGGCGCTCTCTCATCCCCCCTCTTTTCCTGCGGCCTGCCAGGTTGCGTGCTCGGATAAGAGTCTGGTATGGATTTTTGGGGGGACCCCACGCCATTTTTTTTTACAGTTTGGCGTGGGGTTCCCCTTAAAATCCATACCAGACTCGAACTAGAAGCTCATCCCTAATAAGGATCCCCCTAGTGAATGCTTTGTGTGCATGCCAGAAGACCGAGTTATTGCTAACAGATCCTACATTAATGGCAAAGTATTCCTCCAATCGGTCTTTGATATACTCTGAGTAAGTTGGGGAGTGAATGATGGCAGCATTGGTTCTCCATATCTGCGCAGTGGAAGTAGGTTTTGACTCATTCAAAGTCATGGTTACTGGGGCGTGGTCAGACCATGTTATGGTGGAGATCTCTGAGGAGGATGCTATGGACAGGGTCCACTTATCTACCAAGAAATAGTCAATCTGGGTGTATGAATTGTGGCGAGGGGAGAAGTAAGAGTAATCTCTTTCTGTGGTGTGGTGGCATTTCCAGACATCATATAGGTGGTGTGACCATATAAAGGAGCCGATAGCAGATGTGGGCCTGCTGGTTTGGCATGAAGTGTCTACGGTGTTGTCGGGTACAACATTGAAGTCCCCACAGATAATAAGGTGGCCTTGATGGAAACGGTTGATTTTCTTCATGAGCTTGGATAGAAAGCTGATTTGTTTCTTGTTAGGGGCGTAAATTGTCACAATGGTATGTCTGACATGGTTTACGGAGCAATCTAGAGCTAGATATCTGCCATTTGTTTTCCACCATGCTATTGTGGAGTATGAAAGAGGTTGTATTTTTAATGGCTATTAGGACTCCATTGTTTTTGTCGGGCCCTGAGGCTTTAAAAATGTTTGGGAAGTTCTTGTTGGTGCAGGAGGGCTCTACAGAGATTTTGAAGTGTGTCTCTTGCAAAGGACATCGCAGAGGGAGGTTTGTGCAGTTTTCCACAGAGATACCCTTTTTGCTGGGTGATTTAAGCCTTTTACGTTCAATGACACAAATTTAGGCATCTTGGGAAGTGTTGTAAAGTAGATCAAGAAAATGTAGTACTTACAATCATGAGTGGTCAATTAGGTGCAGTAGGGAAACTTGGAACGTTGCTGGATCTTCGGACTTGTCGCGCCGGTGGTCTTCAGAGAAGGATTTGTTTCGGTAGTCTTGTGCTCTCCAGGAAAAGCAAGAGGGGAAATAGACAGGAATGTGACAGTGTAAAAACAACAGCAGAGTGATAAGGGAGGAATCAGGGTTCAGTAGTATAACCAGTGAACTACTGTGTACGTTTGAGGGTAATAGTTTGTGGGCTATCTGCAGCGAGCAGGCGCTGAATCAGGGTGCAGACGCGTACTTAACACAATGGTGGCACTAACCTCATCTTTCACTTGTTAGAACTGGACCGGGGTCCTTTGACGTGGGATTGAATGTCTTCTGGAGGTCTCTTCTGGGTAGAGGCATCAGATTCTGGAAGGATTTTCCATTTCTTGAGCAGCTGAATACCCTCTTCCACTGTGTGGATGCTGTGCTTCACCCCATTCTTGGTGACTAGAAGTTTGGTCGGGAATCCCCATTGGTAAGGGATCTTGTGGTTGTTTAAAGGTTTGGTGATGGTCTGGAGTTGGCGCCGCTGTTGGAGGGTGTATTGGGAGAAGTCAGCAAAAAGTTGTAACTTCGAGTATGGAGGCGGTAGTTGGTCAAGACATCTTGCTGTGGCTAGGAACATATCCTTGGTATGAAAGAAATGAAACTTCATAAGAGTGTCATGGGGTACTTCCTCTGGGAGATGAGGCAGCTTTGGTAGGCGGTGAATGCGGTCAATTATGGTCTCCACAGGCGGGAGGTCTGGCAGGAGCGATGAGATCAGTTTTCTAGCATATGAATTTAGATCAGCTGGTAGGATAGATTCGCGTATACCGCGTATTTTCACGTTGTTGCGTCTCGTTCGGTCCTCGAGGTCCACCATTTTGGCTCGCACCCACTGTTGTTCTTCTATAGTATGATCGTGTGCATCCACTAGGTCATTGACTGTTTCTGTCATGGTGCCCATCTGTTGCTCAATGCAGCCTACTTTGTGCCCCATACAGATCATCTCTGATCGAAATGCTGAGAACATGGAGGATATGTCATTGTGCAGTGAGCTATGCAGAGAGATGAGCATTTCTTTTAGCATAGTGTCAATAACAGGCTGGTTGGAAGTGGGGAAGGCCGCTATAGGAGATGACACAGGAGCCTGTATAGGGAGATGCTCAAATGCAGGCCTTACCTCTGGAGCCTGGGCGGCTAAATCCAGTCGCATCCGCAATTTTGCTGGACTGTTTGATGTAGAGGATGGTCCAAATGATTCAGAGGGGCCTGAGTCGTCTTCCTGTGGTAGGATGTTGGATGCATCTGCATCGGTTAGGTCAGTGTAAGCCCGATCGCTGCGCGGTGAGCGATCGCGGGCGCCATCTTGGATAAGGCCTCCGGGAGGCACAGTGAAGAAGTCCGTCAGCTTTCTTGGCTGATGGTACTCTTTGCGTTTGCGGGTGGTCCAGTTCTGGTTCCACAGTGTGTGAGGGTCCTGGTGGGTCATTTTTGCGTGACAGGTTAGCGTTGCTGGCGATCATGTCCCCGTTCAGTGCAACATCTGAGGAGTCAGGCTGCCATTCAGCTCGGCGGTTAGCCACGCCCCCAGTTTTTTTTTTTTTTGAAGCACATGATTAGAGCCTGAGGCTCTAATTGGCTTAAAAAAAGGGTGGGCTTGGGGCACAGAGCACTGCGCAGTGGCGTAGCGTGGGTTGTCAGCACCCGGGGCAAGGCAAGTAATTTGCGCCCCCCCCCAACCTGCAGACTTTTATCACTCCCCGAGTCCCTTCAAATACAATAGTACTGACCTACCTGATTCCTATACTGACCATTACACACTACACTGACCACTATACTATACTGTCCACTACACTAAAAACTACACTGACCACTACACTACACTGACCACTACACTATGCTGTCCACTACACTAAGAACTACACTGACCACTATACTGTCCACTACACTACACTGACCACTATACTGACCACTACACTGAGAACTACACTGTCCACTACACTATACAATACTGACCACTATACTGTCCACTACACTGAGAACTACACTGACCACTACACTAACCACTATACTGTCCACTATACTATACTGACCACTACACTGAGAACTACACTACATTGACCACTATACTGTCTACTACACTACACTGACCACAATACTACACTGACCACTATACTACACTGACCACTATACTACACTACACTGACCACTATACTACACTGTCCACTACACTGTACTGACCCTTATACTACACTGTCCACTACACTATACTGACCACAATACTACACTGACCACTATACTACACTGTCCACTATACTACACTGTCCACTACACTGTACTGACCCTTATACTACACTGTCCACTACACTATACTGACCACAATACTACACTGACCACAATACTACACTGACCACTACACTGTACTGACCACTACACTAAGAACTACACTGACCACTATACTGTCCACTACACTAACCACTATACTGACCACTACACTGAGAACTACACTGTCCACTACACTATACAATACTGACCACTATACTACACTGACCACTATACTGTCCACTACACTACACTGACCACTATACTGACCACTACACTGAGAACTACACTAACCACTATACTGTCCACTATACTATACTGACCACTACACTGAGAACTACACTACATTGACCACTATACTGTCTACTACACTACACTTACCACTATACTACGCTGTCCACTATACTACACTGTCCACTACACTACACTGACCACAATACTACACTGACCACTATACTACACTGACCACTACACTGTACTGACCACTATACTGACCACAATACTACACTGTCCACAATACTACACTGTCCACTACACTGTACTGACCACTATACTACACTGACCACAATACTACACTGACCACAATACTACACTGTCCACTACACTGTACTGACCACTACACTACACTGACCACAATACTACACTGACCACTACACTGTACTGACCACTATACTACACTGACCACAATACTACACTGACCACAATACTACACTGTCCACTACACTGTACTGACCACTACACTACACTGACCACAACACTACACTGACCACAATACTACACTGACCACTACACTATACTGACCACAATACTACACTGTCCACTACACTGTACTGACCACAATACTACACTGACCACTAAACTATACTGACCACAATACTACACTGACCACTACACTATACTGACCACAATACTACACTGACCACTACACTGACCACAATACTACACTGTCCACTACACTGTACTGACCACTATACTACACTGACCACAATACTACACTGACCACAATACTACACTGACCACTACACTGTACTGACCTCTACACTACACTGTCCACTACACTATACTGACCACAATACTACACTGACCACTACACTATACTGACCACAATACTACACTGTCCACTACACTGTACTGACCACAATACTACACTGACCACTACACTATACTGACCACAATACTACACTGACCACTACACTATACTGACCACAATACTACACTGACCACTACACTGTACTGATCACTACACTGACCACAATACTACACTGTCCACTACACTGTACTGACCACTACACTACACTGTCCACTACACTACACTGTCCACTACACTACACTGTCCACTACACTGTCCACTACACTATACTGACCACAATACTACACTGACCACTACACTGTACTGACCACTACACTATACTGTCCACTACACTGTACTGACCACAATACTACACTGACCACTACACTACACTGACCACAATACTACACTGACCACTACACTGTACTGACCACTACACTACACTGTACACTACACTGTACTGACCACAATACTACACTGTCCACACCACTATACTGACCACTACACTATACTACACTGTCCACTACACTATACTGTCCTGCCTAGTCTTCCTATACTGACACTACATATATGGCGCCTGTCTCTTCTCTCCCCCCCGTTTATCTATTTCTTACCTTATTGTGTTGCATCGGTCTGGAGGATGAGAAGACATCTGCCCCGGCGCTCACACTCTCGTCTCCCCTGCGCTCCGGCCGCCATATTCATTTTTCCCGGCGCACTGTGATTGGGCGAATGGGGGTCATGTGCGGAGGCAGGACTTCAGGAGCGACTGTGATCGCGGATAGGCCAGCCCCACGCCGCACATGACCCCCATACGCCCAATCACAGGGCGCAAAACACTAGACATGGCGGCGGAGCGCGGGGGACACAGGAAAAGAAATTAGGAGGAGGCAGCCAGTAGTGACACTACTGGCACGAAATTGCGCCCCCCTAAATTTCGCGCCCGGGGCCATGGCACCCCCCACACCCCCCACGCTACGCCACTGGCACTGCGCCCTGGAGCCCACCCAGTTGTGTGACAATAGCAAATTAATATTCACTATTGTCACACTGATTCTCTCCCAAGCAAGCAGAAAATGGGAGGAGCGCAATTGGCCTGAGAGGAGAAGAGACTGTATTGGCCGGTACCAGGGGGGCAGGGAGGATGTATGGGGAGATCAGATAGGGAAGATGGCCGCAGTTATCGGAGCGATCTCTCTGCTCTGCATTGCTGCCGCCGCACGAGTACCACCCACCGGGGGGTTCAGGTGGTTTGTTTGCCCCCCCTCTGGCTGAAGCACCAGCTGCCACTGGTCAACTCTATCACATATAACATTGCTAAGTACCTGGGTACTATCCTATCACCCTTAGTTGGCAATAGGAAAAAAAAACTCCAAAGAAATTATCAACATCTGAAATGAGATAGGACTCTTGACACTAGAACAGAACACACGCCAGACCAAGTATGTTCCTTGACGCACCTTTGCCATAAAACCCCCTATTACAATTACAAAGATAGCTTTTACAGACAGAAACATGAGAAACATGGCTGTGCTGTGGGATAACCTGTATCTTCCATTGTAGTTAACATGTACATGGAGAATGTGAAGAAGAAAAACTTGAACTCATTCAGGGGAATATAATTCAGGTGAATGACATGTGGGTCATGATTAAAACATCAGAAATACGTTCTTTTAGTAGACATAAACATCAGGTATACACAGAAAGAGGCACAGAATAACAAATTAAACTTTTTGGACTGTATGGACATGTCTGTCTAAGAGGGGGGTGACTTTAACACTGCGGTCTACAGGAAACTCACCCACATAGATCGGTATCTGCTTTTTGACCCCCACCATCCACTGGAACACAGCTAGGGGTTATTACAGCTCTCTGAAACATTGGGCTGAGATGGTAACAACAAACACAGAATCTAATGACAAAAAACACAGACATGTCAGGAGTGCTCTGAAGGTTTGTGGTTACCCAGATGGGACATTAGTTAAAACATCCACAAGGTTAATCAATAAACAAGTAACAAGGCGCAATATGCAGATACCTTACAATATAGTACCTAATAGTCCAGGAATGTGGGTGTACAGATGTGTACACTGGTAATATAAAACCGCAGTCTCAGTCAGGGCAGCCACCAAGAAACCAAAAGCGAGTTCCAATAGCTAAAAAAAGACAAGGAATAGGGGCGCCTCTGAGAAATTATCATAAATACTTTATTTTAAATAAAATATCCACTCACATGAAAGTAGGAGAAGGCATGTACAAGAGCGTGGTGAAGGCTGGAAGGCTGAAAACCACAGGGCTGCAGGTAGAAGCTGTATCAGTGTAGCTGGAGCACAATCCAATCCAGGCAAGCAGGGGTGCAGATGACTGAGCACATACACACAAAGGTGAAATGCAATGTCCCTGGAGGATGGTATCAGTAGTCCAGTGGAAAAGGAAGGAATCAGTCCAATAATAGCATGAATATCTGTGGAAAGGAGGAGAGAGACGTCTGGCTGGATGGCAGGGCTGCGCTGTATCTCCAGCGATCGTACTGTCCCTGTGTGGTGAGGGAAGAGACACGGCCGTGTATGTGAGATGGAAACGAGGCTTGGAAAGCAGACACAGGCCGGTGCCGAGCCCTGACGTCATCAACATGCGACGCGTTTCTGAAATTGCTAGCTATAGATGGATGGAATAGCCGCATTCCTTTTTCAAGCATGGATACACAATACATGGAGGGGTTTAATATAGGCGGACCGAGGGGCGGAACCAAAAACATGAATGGAGACACAGGCTAATGAAGAGGGGAAGGGGAGGAACTAAGGAAGACAGGAAATGGGGCAGAAAACAGGAAATGGGGCAGAAAACAGGAAATGGGGCAGAAAACTGTGAAAACAGGAAATGGGGCAGAAAGGAGGAAATGGGGCAGAAAACAGGAAATGGGGCAGAAAATGGGACAGAAAACTGTGAAAACAGGAAATGGGGCAGAAAACAGGAAATGGGGCAGAAAATGGGACAGAAAACTGTGTGTATAATTTAAAAATGGTAAAGAATAATGGAGAAAATATTTTTTGAAAAATAAATAAATAAAAAATGATGATGAAAGAATGACAAGCTAAAAGTAGATATAAATATATGAATATTGTAAATAATATAAATAAATATGTAAATAATAAAAATAGATATATGGTCAGGGAATAAAAAAAAAAACAAAAAAACAAAACAAAATTAATTAATTAAATAACAGACACTATGTGACAAGAGAGATATATGATAAATATGGGAAAAAAAAAAGTATGCTAGAAAATAAAAAACTATAGAAATAAATATACATGTATAAATATAATAAATGGATATAAATTGATGTAAATATAATGGATAGATATAAATGAATGTATGATTGGAGAATGTGGAAAAAACAAAAAATTATAAAAAATTATGTAACGGAAGAGTTATATAATATATGAAATTAAGGATATAAGCTGGATGCCATATTGGAGAAAAAGAGACGGAGTATATGTGCACATATACATACGATTGATAGCGAGAGGGAAAAAAGGGAGGGAAAGAAGAGGAAGAGAAAGGGGGGGGAAGAGGAAGGGAAAGGGGGGGGCAAAGGGAAAAGAAGAAAAAGGGGGGGAGGGAGGGGGGGTTTTGGAAGGAGGGGGGGTTTGAAGGGAGGCAAGCATATACATGTATATACACATACACACACGCATATACACAAGTATGCACATGCACACCCATACACAAGAGGCATCACTTCACCTCCTGGGTTACCAATACTTACTGGAACGAACCCGCCACCCCCAATAAAATATATTATATAAAACAGGTGGGAAGATAAAACCTGTGATAAAATGACAGAAATATATATACCTATAAATATAGACATAAAACATATCCAAAATACAGTATCAGAGTAATCAGTAAAGGAAATGTAAGGCAAGAAAGACTATAGTACTGTGGCTATTTCTATACCTTCATTAAGGCCACTGGGCGAGAGGACGTCAAGGCAATATATCCAAAACGTCTCTCTCGCACACAGTTTTTTAAAACGTTCAGCTTGACTCATATATTTAGAGATTTGCTCGATAACCCACACTTCGAGACCAACGGTGTATTTTTTGTGATGTTCAGCAAAGTGACGAGGAACACTATGTAGGTCTTTGCCATCCTCAATGAGTCGTTGATGTTGTCCAAACCGTTGCCTCAGAGGGCAGATGGTGCGTCCAACATAGATCAACCCACAAGGGCACTTTACTGGCCCATTTCCTGTTTTCACAGTTTTCTGCCCCATTTCCTGTTTTCTGCCCCATTTCCTGTCTTCCTTAGTTCCTCCCCTTCCCCTCTTCATTAGCCTGTGTCTCCATTCATGTTTTTGGTTCCGCCCCTCGGTCCGCCTATATTAAACCCCTCCATGTATTGTGTATCCATGCTTGAAAAAGGAATGCGGCTATTCCATCCATCTATAGCTAGCAATTTCAGAAACGCGTCGCATGTTGATGACCTCACGGCTCGGCGCCGGCCTGTGTCTGCTTTCCAAGCCTCGTTTCCATCTCACATACCTGGCCGTGTCTCTTCTCTCACCACACAGGGACAGTACGATCGCTGGAGATACAGCGCAGCCCTGCCATCCAGCCAGACGTCTCTCTCCTCCTTTCCACAGATATTCATGCTATTATTGGACTGATTCCTTCCTTTTCCACTGGACTACTGATACCATCCTCCAGGGACATTGCATTTCACCTATGTGTGTATGTGCTCAGTCATCTGCACCCCTGCTTGCCTGGATTGGATTGTGCTCCAGCTACACTGATACAGCTTCTACCTGCAGCCCTGTGGTTTTCAGCCTTCCAGCCTTCACCACGCTCTTGTACATGCCTTCTCCTACTTTCATGTGAGTGGATATTTTATTTAAAATAAAGTGTTTATGATAATTTCTCAGAGGCACCCCTATTCCTTTTCTTTTTTGACAAGGTTAATCAAAAGCACAGGACCATCAAACAGAGGGGATAAGCAGAACCCACAAAGTAATACAGTCATTCCATATGTAGCTGGAATGTTGGTAAAATTTGAAAGACACTTTAACAAACGCCGCATATCTGTGTCTTTTAGGCTCAACAAAACAGTATACTGAAAGAGAAGCTTGTACGTCCAAAAGACCAAACAGCCAAGCACAAGTGAAGTAACTTGGTATAGAGTATGCAGTGAAGTAACTTGGTATACAATATGCAGTGCAGTGTTGTTAGGAATGCAAAGACTTGTGCATTGGGGAAATGAAGCAACCTCTCAACAAAAATGGATAAACATAAGACTGCAATTTATATTGGTCAAGACTCAAGACTACATTTTAAGCAAAAGGGACATTCTTTTGAGAACAGTGAGGTGAGTATTTTGAACAGACAACTGGTTTGAGGGAGATGACCATTTATGTCAAAACAATGTCAAATTGCAACAACCATTAATGAACAGGGGTGAGGGCTTTTTACATGATTTGTCTTCTAAATAAAATTCTGTTTAACATATCTACCCTGGCATTTTGACAACAATACACACCTGAAACCATTAAAGTATATTAAAGGAATAACATTTACTGTATGAAGCCTTCCTGACATCATAGAAAAGATTATATAACTCAAATTGGGCGATTCAACAATTTTCACACCTCCCTTCCTTTCCTTAGCCAATATCATATGCTTTTCCATAGTAATTGAATGAAGGTACCCTTGCTACTTGTTTGGCTATAAATGCTGGGTTATTTTCCTGACACTCATTAAAACTGGAGAAGCAGCTTTGACAATCTACAAGCTTTATTCAACACCTACACCTTTTACAACGAACTGACCCTTCAAACATCTGTCAGATTTGGTAGTTTGCTGAATATGAGCAACCTTAGATGTACTTATGTCATACTCTTCTTATGAAAAAAAGTTAAAAGAAACGTGATAGATAAAGTGATATTTGGGGGATTAGCTGGGACGCAGGACACCAAAATGTTTGCTACAAAACACAGGCTTTATTGTGAACTTTGAGCAGGTTTGTCTTCAGCTGCATGAAAATAAACATAAGCAGTGCTTCCCATGGCAGCTCAAAAACATCCTAAGCAGAAAAGATTCTGTCTTACTTCAGCCGCATAATTTCCATAGATGAAAGCATAAGTGCAAATACACAGCAGCATTAGCAGGAGCCATATATTGGCATGTGGTTTGGGGCAGCATCTTCTATTACTCAAGGAGCACTGTAGTTGGTGTGGAATGATACAGTGATCCTGTGACTACAAGATCACGTCCTCTTTTGGCTTTCATTTATAAACAAAGCAGTCACTGCTTACTACTAGCTCTAGCGGGAGCACAGGGTAATACTAATGTGTCAGGAGGTCACTTACTCTGTAAGATGTTGGGTGTGGAGTAATTAGGGAAAGCCATAAGCCTAGTACACACTGCTAGATTTTTTTTCGTTCAACCCAGCGGGCTGAATGGAAAAACCTGACAGTTCAGGTCGGAGCCACTGTACTAACAATCCGATGTTAGGATAGCGATCTCCTCTGCTTGTTCTATGGTTTTGTGACAATACCAGAACACCCCGGTTCAACACTCCCATGGGCTTGGGCTTGCTGTTTAGGAAACGGTCATCAGACCTTTTTCGGTAATGCCCCTTTGGCAGAAGCTGTCTGGCTTCTGTTGGTCCAGCTGCACTACACACAGGCTGAATGTCGTCCAGTTTCTATTGAACCAGCCCATGCCACCCGACATTCAGCCCATGTATAAGAGGCTTTAGTATTTTGGCTGCTCGTATATTTCTTGTTCGAAAAAGATGTTGACTTACACCTCTGTGTGAACTACAAAAAGCTGAATACTTGCACCCATAGAGATGCATGCATATTGTGAGTCTTTAATGACATTTGGTCAGATTTAGCAAGTAGATACTGGCAATTGTTGGTCAAGGTGGAAGATTGTGAAAAGACTGACTTTATCACTTCCATGGGCTTGTTTGAGTTCAGGTGCATGCCTTTTGGTTTAAAGTAATTTTAAGGCTTGATTTTGTTTAACAATAAACATGCCATACTTACCTCCTCTGTGTGCAATGGTTTTGCACAGAGCAGCCCAATTCCTCCTCTTCTCGGGTCCCCCCACCAGCACTTCTGGCCCCTCCCCCCTACGAGTTCCCCTATAGAAAGCTGTTTCCCATGGTGGCACTCGTGCATGCTCAATTTCAAGCTGTGCTGTTTGCATCCATTCAGACACTGGCTTGGCCCTGCCCCCCCACTCTCTGCTCGCAGGTTTTGATTGACAGTGGCAGGAGCCAATGGCTCCATCTGCTCTCAGCCAAGCCTGTGAGAACCCAGAAAAGACCTGCTGCAGACGTACCCAGCACTGGACCAAGATGAGATTCAGGTGAGTATTTAGGGGGGCTGAGGGGGAAGCCACTATTAAAATGTGTTTTACCTTAATGCATTAAGGTAAAAAAACTTTTACCTTTAGAACCACTTTAACCAATGCTCCTAGTGTTTTTCAAAGTCTAATGGAGTGTTGCTTAGAAGGCCTTAATTTCAAATCAGTTATCTATTTGAAATATATCATCATATTCTTTAAAACATTTGAAGAACACCTTCAATATCTAGAGAATGCCTTTGCTCTTGATTGAGTCAGTTTGGACTTATACTCAAACCCTGTAAGTGTCATCAGGTGAAAAATAGAATCAAATACTTGAAAGATATAATTAAAGCCAAAAGGGTGTCCTCAGATTCTATGAAGATATAGCAGAGTGCGATGTCCAACTTTGATCAGTACCCAAAACAATAAATAAATTATATTTCTACTTATGGCTGGTAGTCTTCTATCAGTGGGATATTCCAAACGTTTCCCGCTAACTCAGTAGCTGTGTGGACTCTCCACTCAGTTAAAGGAAAAAGCTTAATTCTCTATAGTTTTCAACTGGCAATCTGCCCAAGAAGAAACATTCAACAATTGCAACCAAAAATTATGACAGCCCCAATTTTAGTAAAAGCTGTCTACCAGAAGCCTTACCCAATGCATACAGACGGTAGCCCACAAGGCCTTTCAGCTGTGCTTGGTAAAGAGCAAGAAGAAACTGGAAGAGTAATTGCCTATGCCAGCAGAAGCTTGCAGCCTACACAATGTAATCCAGCTGTTTATGACTTCTTCAAGGATGAATTATTTGCTGTTATTGGGCCTGTAACCAAAACATTTGCTAAAATACTTGCTCAAGGAAAGAGTGGGCAGTTTTACAGGCCACAATAACCCTCTAGACTACTTAAAAAATGTTAAGTTAGGGACACTTGAGCAAAACTTGGGTAGCTAGGCTAGCTCAATTAAATTACACAATTCCCTCTCCAAGCGAGCTGCTTTGAACTATGCACCACTTCAGTAATTCAAAAGAACCAGCTCCAGCTAGACATCTCTGAAATATACACTTGTGAGGGGTACACTGTTCTACAGAGACAAGATCCTGATATCTCCAAGCATATGAGATTATTTTCTGTAAATAGCAAACTGTGCTTTCAAGAATGATTTAAGCTGATATCAACTACACATATACTGCTGCAATAGTGGGGCAAGCTGGTGATTCCTGGTGCACATTTGTATCAGATGATACAACTTTCTATTAAAGAATTCAACATTTGTCAATTAGTAATTCAACAGGCAACAGCTTTGGGAGTTTGTCTAATATTAAAGTGGGGACGGAAAGTATTCAGACCCCCTTAAATTTTTCACTCTTTGTTATATTGCAGCCATTTACTAAAATCATTTAAGTTCATTTTTTTCCCTCATTAATGTACACACAGCACCCCATATTGACAGAAAAACCCAGAATTGTTAACATTTTTGCAGATTTAAAAAAAAAAGAAAAATTGAAATATCACATGGTCCTAAGTATTCAGACCCTTTGCTCAGTATTTAGTAGAATCACCCTTTTGATCTAATACAGCCATGAGTCTTTTTGGGAAAGATGCAACAAGTTTTTTACACCTGGATTTGGGGATCCTCTGCCATTCCTCCTTGTAGATCCTCTCCAGTTCTGTCAGGTTGGATGGTAAATGTTGGTGGACAGCCATTTTTAGGTCTCTCCAGAGATGCTCAATTGGGTTTAATTCAGGGCTCTGGCTGGGCCATTCAAGAACAGTCACGGAGTTGTTGTGAAGCCACTCCTTCATTATTTTAGCTGTGTGCCTAGGGTCATTGTCTTGTTGGAAGGTAAACCTTTGGCCCAGTCTGAGGTCCTGAGCACTCTATTGAAGGTTTTCATCCAGGATATCCCTGTACTTGGCCGCATTCATCTTTCCATCCATTGCAACCAGTTGCCCTGTCCCTGCAGCTGAAAAACACCCCCACAGCACGATGCTGCCACCACCATGCTTCACTATTGGGACTGTATTGGACAGGTAATGAGGAGTGCCTGGTTTTCTCCACACATACCACTTAAAATTAAGGCCAAAAAGTCCTATCTTGGTCTCATCAGACCAAAGAATCTTATTTCTCACCATCTTGGAGTCCTTCAGGTGTTTTTTAGCAAACTACATGCAGGCTTTCATGTGTCTTACACTGAGGAGAGGCTTCCGTTGGGCCACTCTGCCATAAAGCCCCGACTGGTGGAAGGCTGCAGTGATGGTTGACTTTCTACAACTTTTTCCCATCTCCCGACTGCATCTCTGGAGCTCAGCCACAGTGATATTTGGGTTCTTTCTTACCTTTCTCACAAAGGCTCTTCTCCCCCGATAGCTCAGTTTGGCCGGACGGCCAGCTCTAGGAAGGGTTCTGTTTGTCCCAAACGTCTTCCATTTAAGGATTATGGAGGCCACTGTGCTCTTAGGAACCTTAAGTGCAGCAGAAATTTTTTTGTAACCTTGGCCAGATTTGTGCCTTGCCACAATTCTGTCTCTGAGCTCTTCAGGCAGTTCCTTTTACCTCATGATTCTCATTTGCTCTGACATGCACTATGAGCTGTAAGGTCTTATATAGACAGGTGTGTGGCTTTCCTAATCAAGTCCAATCAGTATAATCAAACACAGCAGGACTCAAATGAAAGTGTAGAACCATCTCAAGGATGATCAGAAGAAATGGACGGCACCTAAGTTAAATATATGAGTGTCACAGCAAAGGGTCTGAATACTTAGGACCATGTGATATTTCAGTTTTTCTTTTTTAATAAATCTGCAAAAATGTCAACAATTCTGTGTTTTTCTGTCCATATGGGGTGCTGTGTGTACATTAATGAGGAAAAAAAAAAAAACTTAAATGATTTTAGCAAATGGCTGCAATATAGCAAAGAGTGAAAAATTTAAGGGGGTCTGAATACTTTCTGTCCCCACTGTACATTGCACAGGTGGACATTCCAACAGTGAATGTACTGTAGTTAGTTTAAAAGTACTTTTATTGTCCAGGTCTGTCCACCTGGGTGTAAAAGGCCCATCAGGAATGTCAAAACTGTGCCATTAATAATAGGGGGGTGGAACACAACGCTCTCTGTCATCAGTTCTTGAGAAATATATAAATATAAATTGTTATATGATGGCAGAAGTTATTTCAGGGCATCAGCATGTTCTATTTTTTAAAAAATTTTTCCAAATATGCTATTGTTGTACCCACTGGAGATATAACAGTTATTGCCTTGGACTCATGTAGTCTTACTATGTGGTTTGACTAAATGCGTATTGTCAAAACAAGTACCAAGGTTTGAATTGTGGGTATTCTCTGAAGTATGTTGCCTCAGTGGTATCAGAAAATCTCATACCAGAAAAATCAGGAGCATTGGCCTTTTTATGTGGGCAATGTTGTCTGGGCCTATATACAGTTTATGGGGCAACTGGGCATACACCCTTCTTTTTGATGTTTGGTTGTCATGAATGATTAAAAAAAGTGCGCAGGCGCGGGACTCCCAAGATGGCCGCGTAAGCCGGGAGCTCCGCTCTACCCAGCCCAGCAAGCCACCCAAGCGCCGGTAACAGACCGCCTAGACATCCACCACGAACGGATTCGGACCCGGGAACCCCCATTGCCTCGATCCATGCCAAACAACTCGGTCCGCAGGGACCTGGGACCGCAATTTACAGCAGAGGATTCCCGGGCCTCGTCCAAGATGGCGGCCGCAACACAGCACAAGGAGCCTTATACAGGAGGACACGTGGAAACAAGGCAAGTGATAGCTCCTGCCACCCTAGCCTACACACCCCTAACCACTCTGCATAACCAACCTATGGGGACCCCATCTCCAGCCTCTACAGCATCCCTCTTAGAGCGCACCTTTGAGAACTACTCTCTGTCCCCACTGAACTCCTCACCACCCCATCAGGGTGCCGGGTCCTCCACAGGAGAACCAGAGAGCGCTATACCTCTCAATGCAGGAGATCTATTTCTCAAACTGTCGGATCTTCTAGACAGAGGTCTAGCAAATACAGCCACAAGAATCACAAACGAGATTAGAGCTGACTTTCAAAACTTGGGAGCAAGGATGGAAGCTATAGAACACAAATTAGACATCACAGTGTCCAGAGCTAACCAGAACACGGAGCACATTCATGTTGTTCAAGAGCAGCTAGAGGTAGCACTGAATAGAATCGACGATCTGGAGAACAGATCGAGAAGGGACAATTTTAGAGTCAGAGGTATCCCTGAATCAAATACAGACGTTCCCAAAGCAATCCAGGAATTAATCAAATCCCTCATCCCTGAGCTGCCCCCCATCAAATTGGAGCTGGACAGAGCACACAGATCCCTGGGTCCCCCCAGAAAAGATGGATCTCCCAGAGATGTGGTCGTTAAGCCACACTTCTACAGTGTGAAAGAAGCTATAATGAAAATATCGCATCAGCAATTCCGTATCCTTTTCCAAGGACAGGAGGTACAAATCTTTGCGGACATCTCCCCCACGACCATCCAGAAACGCAGAGCCCTGAAACCCCTTCTGCTGGTCCTCTCCCAGAAGGAGATCAAATATTGGTGGGCATTCCCCTTCGCCTTGAAATTTACCCATAATGGGAGAACCCATTCTTTCACCTCATTCTCAGAAGGCGAACGAATTCTCCTCTCACTCAAGCTCATTTCCCTAGACTCGGAAATGGACATCTCCAATTCTCAAGCGGGCTCTACGAAACGCCAAACCCCCAACAGCCCTATCTCTCCTGCCTGGAAATCCAACAAAAGCAGACGTCTGAAGGAACAGCTGCCAACTTGAAGACCCCAATTGCAAGAACCCGGAGATACCCCTCTCCCTCTTTGTGATCCACAGACCCCTGGCATCTTCATACCAGTTGACTTCTACCTCCCTCGGATCTTTCACAAAGAGGCCTTCTCCCCTTTCGGGGACACCTTCCCAATATTCCCAAGTCTCAGACTTCCATTTCAACACTTCAGTGATCCCACGCCCATAGTCCCCTAAGATCTTCTACCGCCACTGTCTCTCTCCCACACCCCAGGGGCGAACTAAGGCTCAACCCATCGATCCACTTGAAAATGGCCCCACAGGATCGTAACATCTCATTTCCATCGTCCTCAATAGGCCTCACAGCATCAGAAGGGTGTTTAGGCCCCTCCCCGTTTTTCTATAACCTCACAACAGATCATCTACGTCCACAGGAGGTTCTGGATTCCCCACATCCCCTCCTTTCTACACTACCAATGAGGATCCCATGATGTCTACTAGGAAAACTCTTTCTGCATCGTTGGCCAGCATAGCTCCTTGTTCATACTTAAATTTAAACTACCTTAGATTTTTCAGATTTTGATACTGTTTTGTACTCCTTATGCATCTTTCTATTGTTACACAGCTGAATATTGTTGGCAAGGTTTCAAGGGTGGCTTGGGCTGCGGTAGCGGCCCCGCAACTCCTCCCATCCCACAAAAATGGAATTCCCATTCTCGTCCGATGGACTGGTGGTCCGTTCACTGAACCTGTTCTTGGAGTCCGGAAGGGGGTGTACTTCCCCCCCTCTCCGTCTCCGGCCTATTCTAGGTCATCATGTTCATATTCTTTTTCTTCTTATGTCTCTATGTTTTAACCCATCTGTGTTTTTCTCTCCCTTTCCCCCTCCTGTCAGGGTTGACGGACTGTCTCCAGCTCCTTCTCATCCAGCATCTCCGGGTCCCGAGCTCCGCTCCTTATTCGCCTTCTACCCACCCCTCATCATATTGATCAGGGTAAGTCATACACTATTAGTAGCACACTATCCACTCAAAAACAATGCCTAACACCAATCTCTCCACCTCCCAGATAAAAATTATTTCTCATAACGTTCAGGGCCTCAATTCCCCAATCAAAAGGAAGAAAATCTTCCAATCATACCACAAACAAAGGGCTTCAATAGTGATGCTCCAGGAAACGCATTTTCCCTCCCGATTCTCCCCCTCATTTCTACATGCGCGCTTCCCCACGTTTTATCTAGCGAACGCAGAGGACAAGACCAAGGGGGTCGCGATTCTATTTGCTAAAGACTGCCAATTTAAAGTAAGCCAGACCCTTAGTGACCCTGAAGGCAGGTATTTACTAGTAAAAGGTCAGATCGCAGATCAAACCTTTTCCCTTATATCCTACTATGCCCCGAATAAGGGACAGAACGCTTTCTTCACATCGCTTTTCCAAACCCTAGGACCCCTCTTGGATGGAACGGTTATATTTGGAGGAGATTCGAATGTCGCCTTTGACCAGTGTCTTGATAAATCTAAACCCCCGGCTAAACAACTCTCCAGGCCAACAAAAATCAGCTCTAAAATTGCTAAACTAATTCACCAGCAGGGCCTCACAGATATATGGAGAGAACTCAACCCCACATCAAGGGATTACTCCCACTTCTCAATACCCCATCAAGTATACTCCAGAATCGACCACATTCTAATCTCCTCCATACACATCCCAGCTGCTATCTCAGCCAAAATCAAGGATACCCCCCTCTCTGACCACTCCATGATCTCCCTATCCTTTCATGGCCGGCTCCTCAGACCCTCGTCCCCCACATGGCGCATTAAAGAACACATCATCAAAGATCCTATCCAAATCACGGTTCTCACCAAGTTACTAAAAGAGTATTTCGCCCTGAACAACGTAGACGACATCTCAGCCGAGACCCTCTGGACAGCCCACAAAGCCGTGATACGAGGCAAACTTATCCAAATCTCCTCCCAACTTAAAAAAGAGAGAACCATGGACATAGCAAAACTGGAGAGAGATTTTCTCCTCCTGCGCAAAAATCACAAAGCCAACCCGCCCATGGTTCAAGTCGACCAGCTTGACGCTGCTCGGATTAAATTAAACCTGGCGCTCACAGTTAAAGCTGAGAGTTCTCTGCATTGGAACGGCGCAAAATTCTACCTGAACCAGGACAAAATGAGCACGATGCTTGCTTCCAAGTTATCCCCTAGGACCCGCCTCTTCACTCTCCCCAAAATAAAACTTCAGGATGGTTCGTCTACCCAAAATCCATATAGGATCCTAGAATCTTTCCAATCCTTTTACTCACAACTATATAGAGCAAATGACTCCCACGATACACGAGATATAGAGGCATTCCTAGAGCATCTGCCCATCCCCTCTTTACATAAGTCCCATAAAGACATTATGGAAGCTCATATCACAGTAGAGGAAACTCTGGAGGTCATTAAAAATCTGAAAGGGGGCTCTGCCCCAGGTCCAGATGGTCTATCTAATCTTTATTATAAGACTTTTGCCGAGACCCTAGCGCCACACTTAACTAAAATGTTTAACTTCAAACGAAAGGGAGACCCCTTAGACCCCCAGATGAACGCAGCTTATATTACTGTCATCCCTAAACCCGACAAAAATCCGGATCAGGTAGAAAATTATAGACCAATATCACTTATAAATAACGATTTAAAAATCCTGACAAAAATTTACGCCAACAGACTAAACTCTTTCATCAACACCTATATCCATAAAGATCAGGTAGGTTTTATCCCTGGCAGACAGGGTCCAGACCAGGTCAGAAGAGCCATTGACATAGCTTCAATTTTACACTCAGGTTGGGATGGAGGTCCTAAGCAGGAGGGTCTTTTCCTTTCCCTAGATTTACAAAAGGCCTTCGATTCCGTGACATGGCCCTTCATATTTGCCTCCCTGAAATGTTGGGGATTCGGTGAACACTTCATCGGAATCCTCCAATCACTATACTCTGAACCAGAAGCAAGAGTTAAATTACAGGGCTTCCTTTCAGCACCAATTAAAATTGCCAGGGGCACAAGACAGGGCTGCCCCCTATCCCCTCTTATATTCGCCCTAACAATAGAAACACTAGCCATAGCAATCAGGTCGGACCCGAACATTAAAGGTGTCAACTGTGGCATGAACACCCATAAATGCGCCCTCTTCGCAGACGTCCTTCTACTATTCATTACCTCTCCAATTACTTCACTGCCCAACATTAACAAACTGCTTCAGACATTTGGCGAGGCCTCAGGCCTACGAGTCAACATGACCAAATCACAGGCATTAAACATCTCCCTCAATCCAGCCCTAACTGAGAGATTAAAACTAGCCTTTAATTTCAATTGGAGTGATTCCTCAATTCGATACCTTGGTATAAATCTCACACCCAGAATAGACTCCCTCTATCAAGTCAACTTCCCCCCTTTGTACCGTAGATTGGAGGAGGACATACGAATTTGGTCATCCCACAAACTATCATGGCTGGGGAGAATCCATGCCATCAAAATGACCCTGTTTCCTAGGATCCTGTACTTATTTAGAGCCCTTCCGATCGCGATTGACAAAAAACACCTCAAAAATTTTCAGGGAAAGATTATAAAATTCATATGGGGAGGGAAAGGATATAGATTCAGGCGAAACATCCTATATGCACCGAAATCTAAGGGAGGGCTAGGCCTCCCCGAACTTGCCAAGTATCACCAAGCAGCCAGATTGGCCCAACTCTCCACCATATATTTCAGGGGCGAAAAACCCGACTGGATACAAATAGAACGCCAAGCGGTTCCTTCCCACACTCTAGACTTTCTACTTTGGACTCCCAGTAAATCCAGACCTCCCATCATGGCCCCTACACTGTCACACTCCTTTAAATTATGGGATAACATGGTCCATCTCCCAGCATTGACCTCACAGCTTCGCCCCCTCTCACACATATTCCACAACCCTCTCTTCAAGCCGGGGTTAGACATCAAATCCTTTCAATGGTGGCTTGATAGGGGAATGTACCGCATTGGACATTTCCTTGTCAACTCCGGACCAATCTCCATGAAACACTGCATTGAAAAACTAGAGCTCCCCGACTCCGAAAAATTCAGATTCCTTCAAATCTCCCATTTTCTTCACACTATTTGGAAAGACAAATCGATTCCCCCTGAATGCACATCTTATGAACAATGGTGTGGACAAGCTACAGAGCAAAAAGGAGGTATATCCCTGATCTATGAAGCCCTTTCAATTCCCCTTCCAAACTCCCATACATGATAGAGTGGGAGAGAGACGTGGGCGAGACTTGGGACCTGGAGATCTGGAATAGAATGAGCACAAGAGCCTACAAAGGTATAGTTAATATTGCATTAATAGAAGCTAACATGAAAGTCCTAACGAGATGGTATCTGGTTCCTTCCAAACTTGCACAGATGTTTCCTTCCTCATCTCCTTTATGTTTCAGAAACTGCCAAGCCCAGGGCTCCATGATACACATTTGGTGGGAATGCCCGAAAATCAGGGGCTTCTGGAACAGGATATTCTATCTGATCAGAAAAATTATGGACACTCCCATTTCTAAATCCCCCCAGATAGCGCTACTGAATGGTCATATCCCCAAGATCCCCAAAACAACTGCCAAACTTATTTCTTTCATCCTGATTGGTGCCAAGCTCTCCATAGCAAAGGCCTGGAAACAACCAGGAGTTTCTCTGGCGGCTGCCAAGAGAAAGATCTCGTGGATCATGTCCCAGGAAAAATTAGTCAGTATTCTAGCAGACTCAAACAAAGCCTTTTTAGCTGTCTGGGAGCCCTGGGCAAGGCATGTAGGCATCTCTCTCATACCGGGTATTGAAGCTTGATTTGTATATATTGTCTCATTGCAGTCTGTCAACCCAACCCACCCCCCCTTTGACCTCTCCCTCCGTCTTCTTTTCCACCTTTACTTATTTCTCTCTTTCTTTTTACTCTTAGGAAGTTGTTAATATACTTATACAGAAAGTTATAGGTTCCTAAAGGTTTGCTCCAGATTTCTAGGCACTTAACAGCATTTAGCTGGTTCCTCGATTTATCACTAGTGGATCGATTTCCCAGCCGGAACCTTCAGGACACATTTATGGCACCCCTGGTTCCTTTGGCCTTGGCCTTAGAGACCTGGGGAAGGCTCCCTCACGCAGTCTGGGACCCCCTTTTTCCCGGAGGGCGTGATGGGCCTCATCAGTTTAGTTACACACCAAATGATGAACATCAGCTGCTCTACGGCGTTCGACACAGTATGTTCCCGATAGGGGTGTCGAGCCCACCTGAAGCACTAGGTGTCTCCTTTTTACACCTGAGGGCTTTTTTCTTTGTTTAACTGATTAAGGGCAGTTTTTCTCTCATGGATCAACCTCTCTGTTACTGTTTAATATTCGACTTTTGTCACAGAGGTAGGCTGCGCCCTACCAGCATTCCTATGCTTTGAAGTGTAATGTACTGCTCTTCAATAAAAATTCTTTAAAATAAAAAAAAAAAATAAATAAATAAATAAATAAAAAAAAAAAATGACTGCGCTTAGGTTAAAAGGATTATTGATCATGAATAATTATTTGTCAACTTGCTCTTAGCATTATGAGAGACTTTAACAGTGCACACCTCAGACCAGTAGGTCCAGGAACATTGCTGTCACCTCACTAAAGCCAAATATCTAGTACTGCAACAAATTTGGCTAAGCCAATTACAGTCAAACCAGAGACAGTGTCATAGTTCACAAGCACAAATGTGACTGCAAACTAAAAGCAAAATGGGAACTGAACCTGCATGGATTAGAGGAAGAACTTTTCTGTTTTTCAGTGGAAACTTCAGTTAGTAAATCTCTCTCAGCTGTGAAAGGTCAACCAGTTGTGGAGACTTCAAATAGCCAGGCTGAACGATTATGATTGCTTTCCCAAGGAAACCTACAAGGAATTTATGCCTGCAATGTTTTCTGATCATATACTTTAAATATGATCTGTAAATATGCTCCGTGTTCTGTTTCTGCAATGCACAGGCAAAGACTATATTTTGTAGCCAACAAACTGTTCCAGCTATATGATGTAAATGCCAAGGACAGCATTTCTTAACCTTCTGAAGAATTGAATGCAGGTGGTTTGAAGTGGCCCTGCTATACCAAAGGATTGCTGGGGCTGCTCCATTTAGTGATAGGTGCTGGACAATGATACAGTAATCTTGTGATTGTTAAACCAATTCTCATTTTGGCTTGCGGTAGTAAACAAAGTGGTCACATAAAATTGCTACTTACTGGTGCTAGAGGAAGCCTGGCATAGGACTAATGTGTCTTTTGATATGGAATCTGGATGCCGGGGTCTAGTTTAGACACAGAGTTCTCATGCATTTTGGGTGACAATTTGGGGATAGAAAAGTGCTAAAAATAGTACAACCTGTGAAACCAAGGAGCCCTGCTATGGGAATGTTTTGGGCAGGGACAAGACCCTGTCTGCAGAGAAAAAATTAGAACTCTGTTGCATTCTCACAACTTAGCAGGAAGGGTGGATTATATTAGCCCATAATGCCCTGTATTTAAGTCGGAGTGTGTTGCTTAGATCAGTGTTTAGTGTCAGGGGAGTATTTCTGTTGCAGGATTTGTTGGTACCCTTAAAATCCTTAAAAGGACCTATGAGTAGTGTAAAGGAAAACACACTGCCTGAATGAACTGATAGCTTAAAGTGACTGTAAAGTCAGAAGGTTTTTTATCTTTTTTTAAACAATAAGCTTTTATTGATGTTAAAATATAGCATTTGTACAATCATACTAACATTTGTACATGAGTATCATATAGAAATATAACTGTATATAATTGAATTTAATGATAGAGTATTTTACTAGCGAAACCAACAAGATGGCTTTGTAATCAGCCTATCTTTACATCCGTTGTTTATTTGAAATACTCTGAATTTATGTATCAAAATCTATTATTTAATTCAAGAGAAAAATAAATTCAAGGGTCTCTAAAAATACCCTTCTAAATATATATAGTAACAGAAATGAAAAGTAAAGAGAGGAAAAGAATAGATGAAAAAACCTTCTGTGTGCAGCAGCTGCTCCTCAGCCCCCTTAATACTTACCTGAGCCCATCTCTCTCCAGTAATGTCCATGAGTGCCTTGGCCATCCTGGGACTCTTCTCCTGATTGGCTGAGACACAGCAGCAGCGCCATTGGCTCTCACTGCTGTAAATCAAAGTCAGTTAGCCAATCAGGAGAAAGAGGGGGCGGGGCCGAACCGGGGCTTCGTGTCTAAATGGACACAGGGAGCTGTGACTTGGCTCAGGTGTCCCCATAGTAAAATGCCTGTTGTGGGGGCACTCAACAGGAGGGAGGGGCCAGGAGAGCCAAAGAGGGACCCGAAAAGAGGAGGATCTGGGCTGCCATGTGCAAAACCAACTGCACAGGTAAGTGTAACTAGACTTGTGCACAATGGAAAATTTTGTTTAGTTTCGGTACATTGTCATTCGTAAAATACATAATTTCATTCTGTTATATTCGTTATGTTGCGTTAATTCGTTTTTGGATAATTCGTTTTTTCTGTAGAGTGTCGATATTCATTATACTGAATCTCGAATCATGTCGAATTAATTCGTTATATCTGCTATAATCTCTTTAGTTGAAATTCGATATTTATGTATATTTATGTATATTGTATGTATATTTTATATTTATGTATATATATTCGTGATAATAATTCGTAGTTTGGAAAGTCATTTGTTTATTGAATCTATTAACACACACAATGACAATATATATTCTCCTCTGCTCAAATACAATACAAAATCCTTCTCACTCAGTTCTCAGGAAGGCACTTTGCCAGTAATCCAACCTCCAGCACAAAATTAATCAGCTGATTGGACTGTAAGATTTACTTTGAGATGACCTTTTGTTTCATTAGATTTTTATCAAATTACCGAATCATGTCGAATTAATTCGTTATATCCACTATAATTTCTTTCATATTAGTTGAAATTCATTATTTTTTTATTCCGAAAGATGCAAAATTCGGACGAATTTAAATTCGTTACGAAACGTATTGCACATGTCTAAGTGTAACATGTTTGTTATTTTTAGAAAAAAAAAAAAAAAACTAGACTTTACAATCACTTTAAAGCAGTATTAAACCCAAAAGCAAACATTTATTATATTGCAGTGTACCAGTTCTTAGATGAGATGGCTATATTCGTTTCCTTTTTTTAGGCTATTTTTTTATATTTTCACCTGATGAGCCAGCCAGCAGGTCTGTTGTTTTTTAAAAGCATAAGCTCTCCAGCAGAATGTACCAGTTTACATGGATGAGACAAACCACCTAAAGTGGTTCTAAGGGTAGAAGGCTTTTTATCTTTATGCATTCTATGCATGAAGATAAAAACCTTCTGTGTGCAGCTGCTCCCCTCAGCCCCCTCTAATACATACCTAAGCCCCCTCTGGATCCAGCGATGTTGCACTAGAGCCTTGGCTGTCCGGGACACTCCCTCTTCATTTGCTGAGAAAGTAGCATGTGTCATTGGCTCCTTCTGCTGCCATTAAAGTTAGCGAGCCCAATCAGGAGAGAGAGGGGGCGGCTCCATGTCTGAATGGACACACAGAGAAGTGGCTCGGCTAGGGTGCTGCCATAGCAAACTGCTTGCTGTGGAGCACTCAGCAGGAGGGAGGGGCCAGGAACGCCGACAAGGGACCTGAGAAGAGGACAATCTGGGCTGCTCTGTGCAAAACCACTGCACAGAGCAGGTAAGTATAGCATGTTTGTTATTTTTAAACCAAAAAAAACCCAAGACTTTAATATCACTTTAACGCTGGCAAGGGTGATTAAAATAATAATGCAAAACCTTTATCCCAAAAGGGAAAAAAATGGTTTTCTGCAACTGTTTATAAAGTATGAGCTGGAGTTTGGCTTCAATTTGTTTGCGAATCAAAATCTGCTAATGCATTTAACACTGTTACTGGCCAGATCACCAGGTGAAAGCAGAGGGGAAAAAAGCCAAAGAAAAGAAAACTGATGCAGCCATAACATCAAATGATTGGTAAATTGCAATATAACACATTTTTGGTTTTGGGTTTAATACCAATTTAAGGGAAGCAGCCTCAGGTAATTCCTATTGCTCTGAGAGAAGTGAAGATCTGTGTAGATCCCAAGGTACTTTGTTTGCTCCATTCCTTCAGCACATTTCTCTGTGTTTTCCAGTAAATCTGGCTTTCAGAGACTCCAAATCCTCACTAAATATGGCAATGTTATCTGAGTACACCAAGCAGTATCTCAAATGGGGCACAATAACGTATCCTTTTTGAAATGTGGCTGGAGCTGTCTGGAGGCCAAAAGACATTCTATTTTAAAAGTATCTGTCTGGAGTTAAGAATGTAGTTTTCTCCTCAGCAGCCTTAGGGGTATTTTCCATTCCCTCTTTGTGAGGTTCAAGGTTGTGATGTAACAAGTGGGTCTAGTCTGTCTGCAGAGTTCCATTGGGCTTGAGAAACAATATAATGGTGCTTGACCACTCATTCTACAGTTTCTCAACGTTTCCCATTTTAATATTTAACAAGGTAATCACAACCTGGTTGCTGTCAACACTAATCTGAAGCTCTAGTCTAGCACTTGGCAAGGCAATCATTGGTTCCCTTTTTTCCAAGGCTTTAGCAGATTCACTTAGTATAATTGGAAAGGTTTTCTTTTACCTGGTAGGTGATTTTTTTCAGTTCACTTTTCAAACGTTTCAAAAACCTAAAAAAGGCCTTGCCATCTAGCTAGGAACATACACTACTGTATACAGTGGTGATTAGTACTGCCACCTAATCCCCAGTCATCTACCAGAAGTTGTCCTATTTTTGCTGAGCAGAGTTGTACCCCCTGGGCACATTGCGTGTGTTACTTTATCAAAGGCATTATATTTTCAATCCTTTTATGCATCTGGGAGACATACTCCAAAATGCTTTTGTTTTGGAAGGCTCATTCTCCCTGGTCTCTTTTACCAATTAACCAGGGGTCTCTGTCCAAAAACCAATTTCAAATAGAAGGTCCCCATGATTGTTTGGGGAACTCGTGTATAACCAACCATCAATTCTGGCAAAATGCAGTTTCAGTCCTTCTGATCTCTTTGTGCCAAGTGTTTCAGCATAGATTTCCAGGTCTTACTGAACCGTTCAAACAGGCCTTTAATCTATGAATGATGTACAGACCGGCACAAAGGCTTCATTTGGAACAATTTGTACACATCTGCCATAACCTTTGACATAAACAGAGCGTCCTGTTCAGTAAGGATCTCATTGGAAAAACCTTTCTAGGTAAACATTTAAGATAACCTCAAGGGTATCGCTTCGGGGTATCAGGTAGCATAATTTTAAGGCCTAACTTGTTCGGTATCTGTTTAATTGATGGAACCCTTTCCTAATTTTTTTATATTTTACCAAAAAAAGTGTGTAACACATTGAGGTTAAGATTAAAACTGGGTAGTGCAAAACCTGGTGCAGCTCTGCATAGAAACCAATCAGCTTCCAGGCTGATTGAACAAGCTGAAGTTAGAAGCTGATTGGCTGCCATGCACAGCTGCACCAGATTTTGCATTCTCCAGTTTTAGTAAATCAGCCTCATTGTGTTTGTGTGTCATTAACCTCTTTAAGACTAGACTGTTTCACTCCCTTCCTGCCCAGGCCAGTTTTCAGATTTCAGTGCTGTCACTCTTTGGATGACAATTACTCAGTTATGCAACACTGTACCCAAATAAATTTTATAGGAATTTTTTTTGGGGGGTGAGAAACTTAGAGTGTTCTTTTGGTAGTAGTTATTCACCACTGGGTTTTTTTGTTTGTTGCTATATAAACAGAAAAATACAGAAATCTTTGAAGAAAAAAACAATGTTTCTCTTTGTTTCTGGTATAAAATTTTGAAAATAAATAATCTTTCTTCATAAATTTAGGCAAAATGCATTTTGCCACATTTCTTTGGTAAAAATAACTCAAATAAATGTATATTATTTAGTCTGTATAAAAGTTATAGAGTCAAACTATGGTATATATTTGAAAATTGATCAATCCTGATGTTCCTGAATATGGGGAGGCCACATGTGCGAGACTTTATCACTGCCTAGATGCACACAGAGGCCCAAAATCCAAGGCGCACATTCAGGTTTTCTAGGGGCATAATTTACACATCTAATTTCCTGACTACCCATTACATTTTGAAGAATCTGGAGCACCAGGACAGTAGAAACTCCCACAAAATGGCCACATTTTGGAAAGAAAACACCCCAAAGTATTTTTAAAAAGGCATAGTGAGTCTTTTGGAAAAGTTAATTTTTTTACCACAAGTGTTTGGAAAATGTGGAAAGAAAATAAAAAGTACTTTTAAATACAAAGTTATCAATTAATAAGGTAATTCTAACATACAGCATAGACATACTTAGAATTACAACCCAAAGCACATTATGCTAATTCTCTTGAGTATAAGGATACCACAGGTGTGAGACTTTTTCCCAGCCCAACCACATAAAAAGGCTCAAAATCCAAGGAGCACCTTCAGGTTTTCCAGGGGCATAAATTGTGCCACTAATTTCCTGAGTACCTATCACATTTTTGGAGACCCTGGAGTACTAGGACAGTAGAAACACCCATAAAATGACACAATGTTGGAGAGTAAACACCAAAGGCATTTTTTAAGAAGCATGGTGAGTCTTTTGAAGACTTCAGTTTTTGCCACATTCTGCTACTCCTTCCAAGTATAGGAATACCACATGTGTGAGACTTTTTCATTTTTTGGACTGATTGTGTACCCGACATTGCATCTTGTGTATTACAAAAAGTAACCAGCACTGTATAGAAAATGTACTGTAATGATCGCCTATGTATGAGTAGTCAGGGAATATAGCATAGTGTAGCTTCACCTACAGCAGTCCCTGTTCCTGAAAGCTAAGCAGGCTAACCTACTGGTATGTGGCTGCCGCATGGCACAATGCCACAATGCTATGTTCACTGGCTAGGAAGTAGGAGGCTGAACAAACAGTAAACAAAAGAGGACCTGTTGTTCCAGTAGTGCAGTTGTTTGCAGAGGATGAGTGGAACTGATGTCTTGCAGGGACATAGTCAGTGGGACGTGCAGATGAGTCAGTACTGATGCCAGGCAGAGACTTGGTCAGAACATAGTCAAAGGATCAGTGCAGGCAGCAGGCAAAAACATTGACAATTAACAAGCCAGGGTCAGTGCAGGCAGCAGGCAGAGACATTGTCAGTATGCAAGCAAAGGATCAGACCAGGTGGCTAGAAGAAATGTAGGCAATGAACAAGCTGGGGTCAGTTCAGGTGGAAGACAGAGATGTGGTCAGTATGCAGGTAAAGGATCAGTCCAGACAGCAGGCAAAAATGTGGTCAATATGCAATGTGATATTATGGGATATTGCTTATGTGTAGTAGCCTGCTGGTCTCTAAGACCTGGACAGAGGTTTCTCCCCACCCAAAGCTCTTTGAAGCCTCCAAACTCCAGACCCTGTCATCACAGTCAAAAGATCAATCCAGGCAGCAGGAAAAAAACATGCTCAATTAACAGGCCAAGGACAATTCAGGTGGCAGGCAGAGACTTGGTCAATATGCAGGCAAAAGATCAGTCCAGTTGGCAGGCAGAAACAAGATCGATTAACAGGCCAGGGTCAGTTCAGGCTGCAGGGTTGTGTGACAGCCAAATTGCAACTAACACCATTTTATTTTCCTAGGTCCTTTTTTTCAAAGATTATATAATGTTTGGGGTATTGAATTTATCTTCAGACCTAAAATGTGCATTTTACATTAAAAAATGGCAGTGAAATGGTAGTGAAATGGTTAACCACTTCAGCCCCAGAAGGATTTACCCCCTTCCTGACCAAGCCCTTTTTTGTGATATGGCACTGCATCGCTTTAACTGACAATTGTGGTGTCTTGCAACGTTGTACCCAAACAAAATTGACGTCCTTATTTTTCCACAAATAGAGCTTTCTTTTGATGGTATTTGATCACATCTGCGGTTTTGCGCTATAAACAAAAAAAACGAAAATTTTTTAAAAAAAGCAATATTTTTTACTTTTCGCTATAATAAATAGCCCCAAAGATATATATAAAAAACTAATTTCTTCCACAGTTTAGGCCAATATGTATTCTTCTACATATTTTTGTTAAAAAAATCTCAATAAGCACATATTAATTGGTTTTCACAAAAGTTATCGCGTCTACAAAAGAGGGGATAGATGCATGGCATTTTTATTAATATTTTTTTTATTAGTAATGGTGGTAAGCTGCAATTTTTATTGTGACTTTGATAGTGCGGATCAGACACTTTGACACTATTTTGGGACCATTGGCATTTATACAGCAATCAGTGCTATAAAAATGCACTGCTTATGGTGTAAATGTCACTGGCAGGGAAGGGGTTAAACACTAGGGGGCGATCAAGGGGTTAACTGTGTTCCCTCAACATGTTCTAACTCTAGGGGGGGTGGGATCACTAGAACATGACAGAGATCACTGCTCTCGATCACTGGAAGCAGTAGATTCCTGTCATGTTGCTAGGTAGAACAGGGAAATGCCTTGTTTACACAGGCATCTCCCCACTCTGCCTCTCTGTGCCACCATCACGGGCCACTGATGGACATTGAGCCTGTGGCACCGGCAGGCACGCTCCTGCGGCATGCGACAGGAGGGCCGCCACCACTAGCCGTGGATGACGCAGCGACGTACGTGTGTGTTGTTTTGCGCACCCGTGCCACTTTGCTGACGTATGTCAGCATGAGATGATCAGCAAGTGGTTAAAGGGCTCACTTCCAAAAAATCAACAAATATATACCAATGATCCAGGATATATCCCAAGACAGACAGACAGATCTCTCTCTGATTGTTGACTGGCAATCATCCAGTCTTATGTAAGGAATGGGACGGAAGCATTCATCCAACCTGTGTATTGTCTATTCTATGGCTGATTTGTTGGGAGGTGAGGTGGCAAGAGATCCCAGTGATATCAATATAAAAACGATAATGAAATGATCTCTCACTGTCAGTCTAGGCCCACCCTAAGGATGGATATTAGGAAAATAAGCTTGAAATAATTGTGTTGCAGAGAAAATATCACGTTTTGATGAAGGTTACTTTCATCATTTACTTTATGTGCTCTGTAATTGCTATCATTATTGCTTTTTTTTGCAAGTGACATTTCTCGTTTAACCTTAGACTCATATCACATCTTGTACAAAATTCTCTAGGCACTGTGAGATGAGAATAAAGACCTGATGAAATGGTGGTTTCAATGCAAATGTTTCTAATTTATGAACTATGAACCCATTTATTATAATTTAATAATCATCTTGTTACAGTTTGGACCATAACTTAATTGCAAAAAAAATAAAATAAAAAAATGCAAAAGTAACCCATTAGCCAGTCAATCCCTGAAACTACATTCCTGTAGTCATACATGATAAATAAAGAGCATTGTTTTGCTGACTTTGCCCCTTTAGTGATCAAAAGTGGTGTTGCACTGGCTCTGATCCCAACCATGTTCTAGATATGCAGGTGATTAATGGTTATATGATTTACAGGACCCTTTCCTGGAGGTACAGGAGCAGGACTTTAAAGTACATATCCTTGTTACCTTTCCTACCTCTTTTTCCTCCTACTTCCTATTCCTTTATTTTTTCCATCTTCTTCCCCTCATCCTAAAGAGCAATGGCACAACCATCCACCCATCCCCACATTTCAGCGTGCTAGGTGTTTTCCTGGATTCTGAACTCTCTTTTCGGCCCCATATCCAATCACTTTCCAAAGTTTGCCGCCTCTAAACTACGTCCCTTTCTAACCAATGACACCACAAAGCTCCTGATTCACTCCCTGGTTATCTCTCGCCTTGACTACTGCAACTCCCTCCTCATTGGCTTACCTTTAGATAGACTATCCCCCTTCAGTCCATCATGAATGCTGCTGCCAGACTCATCCACCGTACAAACCACACAGTGTCTGCTACCCCTCTCTGCCAATCCCTCCATTGGCTGCCACTTGCCCAACTAATTAAATTCAAAATACTAACAATAAGTTACAAAGCCATCCACAACTCTGCCCCCAGCTACATCACTAGCCTAGTCTCAAAATATCAACCTAATCACCCTCTTCGTTCCTCCCAAGACCTCCTGCTCTCTAGCTCTCTCATCACCTCCTCCCATATCCGCCTCCAGGACTTCTCCCGAGCCTAGCCTATCCTCTGGAATTCACTACCCCAATCATTCAGACTGTCTCCAAATTTATCCACTTTTAGGCGATCCCTGAAAACTTTCCTTTTCAGGGAATCCTATCCTGCCTCCATCTAACAACTGCACTATTTTCTCCATTAGCTCATCCCCCACAGCTATTACCCTTTTGTATAACTTGACCCTCCCTCCTAGATTGTAAGCTCTAACAATCAGGGCTCTCTGATTCCCCCCTGTATTGAATTGTGTTGTAATTGTACTGTCTGCCCTAATGATGTAAAGCGCTGAGTAAACTGTCGGCGCTATATAAATCCTGTATAATAATAATAATCCTCCCCATATTCAAGCTCTACCTACTTCTTGTTTTTATACTTTCTTTCCTTATGATGCCCATTCCTCCAACTCCCTTTCCCCAAAACACACACAAAATGTCCTGTTATTTCTTCTTTAAGACCCCATACACACTATTAGATTTTCTGCAGATTTTTGTCTTCAGATTTACCAAAACCATATAATATGAGGTCAAACCATAAGTGTTTCAATTTGTATGCGATCAGGCAGGCCCTTGCATTACATGGTTTTGTTAAATCTGAAGACAAAAATCTGCAGAAAATCATATAGTGTGTATGGGGTCTAAAGAGTGTCCTTTTTTTTAAACTGGAAAGCCTGAAGACACACATCGATGAAGTCAAATTACATGTAATTTTATTTAAGTTGGACAAAGCATGCTGCAGCCTTACCTAGGACAACCCCTTTCTAACATTTCACCAAATACAGTCTTGATAACCCAATTCAAGATCTACCTACTTTGTTTTTCTTTCCAATAATTTTTATTGAGATTTTTAACAAAATGTAAGAAATCGACAGGTACATCAACATCTGATATCTGATATAACTTGCATATCAGGATACATATATATATAGAACATGATAAGACATTATATTTTCCTTTTGAGCAAATTACTTAACATGAGGGGTCAATAAACCCAAACTTTAGTCATTGAAGATATACCCTCTCCTACCCTGTTATGTCCCACCCATTCAACAGCACATGGAGGGGGGAGAAGAACAGGGATGCTACTGCGGTATTGGTGATGTTGCGCAACCCCTCCATTAAAGCTATATAAGTGGGGGGATGAATGAGGCAAACCGTGTCTCTGGTCATGTTTCACCCACATTGCATCCTCAGCGTACATTGACCCCAGACTCCAAGAGAGACCTTCATTTAAGGAGCGCTTGTGGAAGCCTACTGTACGTTTGGCTCTGAGCTTTGTAGTCCCACCCTTGCCTCCCTCACCTCCCATACCTCCTGGTACAGAGTCTGCCAGTGATGTAGAACCCATGCAGTTAGGCCTCACACGTCTCTCTGTGGATGAGAGAGCCTTTAGGAGGAGGGAGAGATTGTGCCTTTATTGTGGTCAGGCAGGTCACTTTTTGAAGTCTTGTCCTACCCGTCTGGGAAACGCTCGCGCCTTGAGGTCCTGTAGGGGACAGACCTTAGGTGGCATTGTATCATCCCCAGTTATCCAGAAGAATAAGCCTCTGGTTCCAGTTACCCTTTCTTGGTCTGAGTCGTCCATTGAGATACAGGCTCTAATCGACTCTGGGGCTGCAGGCCTGTTCATAGATGGTGCCTTTGTGTCTAAGCACTCGATTCTGCTGCAGCTTCGTGACACTCCACTTGCCATTGAGGCTATTGATGGGAGACCTCTACAGCCTGCCCATGTGACTCATGCACTGCTCTGTTGACCATGGCCGTAGGGGCTCTTCACCATGAGATAATCCAATTCCAAATAATTTATTCACCTAATTTTCCGGTGGTTATTGGTTATCCTTGGTTACAGAGGCACAACCCCTCTTTTGATTGTCTTCGTGCTGAGGTTCTTTCCTGGTCGCCACAATGTAGTAATACATGTTTTCAGAAAGTGGATAAGGTCTTGTGCACCTCTTCACTCTCCTCCCTGCTGGAGGAGTACCGCAAATTTAGCGATGCACAATTGGTTTTCAACCTGGTACCATACCCCCTTGTGGCTGGGCTTACCCTTTGTCTGTCTCGGAGGACAAAGCCATGGAGGAGTATGTTGCTGATGTTCTTTCTCATGGATTCATCTGCAAATCCTCATCTCCTACTGGTGCTTTGTGAAGAAGAAGAGTGGTGAACTGAGACCTTGTATTGATTATAGGGGCCTCAAACGTTTCACGATTAAGAATGCTTATCTGATTCCATTGATTACGGAGTTATTTAACCGCCTCAAGGGAGCAACATTTTTCACGAAGCTCGAGTTGAGAGGGGCATACAATCTTGTGAGGATCAAAGAGGGTGACGAATGGAAAACTGCATTTAATACCAGAACAGGCCATTACGAGTACCTCATAACGCCGTTCGGCCTTTGCAACACAGTTTTTCAGGAATTTATCAATGATGTCGTCCGAGATTTGTTGCAGCTATGCGTGGTGGTTTATCTCGACAATATCCTCATATTTTTCAATTCCCTAGAGAGCCACCAAACAGATGTCTGTCGTGTGCTTCAGAGAGAAAATAACTTGTATTGTAAGTTGGAGAAGTGCGAGTTCCATCGTGAACAGGTTAAAATACTGGGTTATGTCATTTCCACTGCTGGTTTTTCGATGAACCCAGAGAAACTTTAGGTAGTCCTACAGTGGCCCCGACCCGTGGGTTTACATCCACTGCAACATTTTCTTGGCTTTGTCAATTATTATCGGAAGTTTATTTGTAACTTCTCGTCTCTGGTCAAACTCATGACTGATATGACCAGAAAGAACGTAACCCACAGAATTGGTCTCCAGGTTTCCATTAAGGCCTTTGACAGTCTCAAACCTGCCTTTGTTTCTGCTCCTGTGTTGGCACATCCTGATCCTACGTTACCCTTTATCCTTGAGGTTGATGCACCCGAGACTGGAGTTGGCACCCTTCTGTCTCAACGTCCTACCTCTGAGAGCGCTATGCATCCTTGTGGCTACTTTTCTAAGAAAATGTCACCTGCGGAGTGCAATTATGAGATTGGGGACAGAGAGGTGTTAGCGATCATTTTAGTCCTTAAAGAATGGAGGCATTTCCTTGAAGGTACCACTGTGCCAGTTCTCATTCTGACTGACCATAAGAATCTCACATTCTTGTCTGAGGCTAAACGCCTCTCCCCCAGAAGGGCACAATGGGCTCTTTTCTTCTCAAGCTTCAATTATATAGTCTCATTCTTACCTGGTAGTAAGAATGTAAGGGCTGATGCATTGTCGTGAGATGGAATTTGTTCCTGTTCCTGTGATACCTTCTGATCGTATTCTGGCTACAGTTCGTACCAGTCTCACTTCACCTTTGGGTGACAGAATTCTTGCCGCTCAGATCCATTCTCCTGAGAAAGCTTGTGACCGCTGTTTTGTCCCTGAGAGTCTTTGCACTGCTGTGCTCAAGACTTACCATTCTCCTAAGGCTGCTGGCCACCCAGGGAAGAATCAACTCATTTGGGCTATTTCCCAACAATTCTGGTGGCCTAGTCTCCTCACTGATGTAGCCACCTTCATAGCTGCCTGTTCCCTGTGTGCTATGAGTAAGACACCACGGCACCTTCCAGTGGGCTTCCTACAACCCATACCCAATGGAGAGAGGCTTTGGGCTCACCTATCTATGGATTTTATTGTGGAGTTACCCAACTCCCAGGGCAACACAGTTATCCTTATGATGGTTGACCGGTTCTCGAAAATATCACATTGCATTCCACTTAAGAAGTTGCCTACATCCAAAGAACTGGCATCCATTTTTGCTCGGGAGATCTTTCAACTACATGGGCTACCCAAGGTTATTGTCTCGAACCGGGGTAGCCAGTTTGTATCCAGGTTTTGGCGAGCTTTTTATGCACAGTTGGGAATTCAGCTTTCCTTCTCTTCTGCATATCACCCGCAGTCTAATGGGGCCGCAGAATGAGCTAACCAGTCCTTGGAGCAGTTTCTATGTTGCTATATTTCTGACCACCATAACAACTGGTCAGAACTCTTACTTTGAGCAGAATTTGCTCACAATAGTGCTGCTTCCCGATTGTCTCACTTTATGGCAAATTATGGGTTCCAACCATCCATGTTGCCTGACCCAATGTTCCTCAGAGCATTTCTGCATTAGAGGAGCATCTCCGTGGTCTTCGTTCCACTTGGGTACAGATCAAAGAGTCCTTGCGACATGCCAATGGTAGGTACAGACTCCATGCTGACCGCAGACGCCTACCTGGGCCTTCCTACCAAGTTGGGAAGAGGGTCTGGCTGTCATCTTGCAACCTCCAACTCTGTTTTCCCTCACTGAAATTGGCACCACGGTTTATTGGGGCTTTCCGTATTCTTCACAGGATTAACCCAGTGGCTTACGCTTTAGACCTTCTTTCTAATATGCGTATCTCTAATGTATTCCATGTCTCCTTATTAAAACCTTTGGTGTGCAACCACTTCACCAACTCGGTGCCACGTCCTCACCCAGTACAGGGTGAGAACCATGAGGAGTAGGAAGTGCAATCCATCATTGACTCCTGTAGTTTCCATGGGTGCATACAGTACCTGGTTCATTGAAAAGGGCATGGTCCGGAGGGGTACGGTCTCTTGGGTCTCATGCTCGGACATTCATGCCCCTGTCCTCCTCCGTACTTTCCATAGATGTTTTCACCTTAAACCTGGTGGCCCTCTGAGGGGAAGGGGTCGTTGAGGAGGGGGTACTGTCAGAGCTGGGCTCAGCCCTCCTTTCTCGGAGCTCAGGCTGTTCAACTGTCAGTTAAGTGCCAATACTCTTCATTCCACAGTGACTCACCTGATGATCATATCCTGCTCGTCAATCAGCCTGCTGGCTATTTAGGCTGCTTACATCAGATCTCCTGTGCCTTCACCTTGGTCAACATATCTGGATCCGGATCTTACACTACACTCAAGAGAAAAACTATAAACTGCTATCCAGGTGGTACTGTGACCCATCACTATCAATCGGATATTTCCAATAGCCACAGACCTATGCTGGCGTTGTCACAAGAGAAGAGGAACATAACTGCATATTTGGTGGGAGTGTGACCATATCCACCCTTTCTGGTTGCAAATCTTCCAGATATTTACAGAGATATATGATGGGCCCCTCAACCCTTCCTCCACCATAGCTTTGTTGTCTATCCTCCTGGGCACGGTTAAATCCCAGAAATCTAGCCTGGTTAGATTCTTCTTCTCGGCAGCTAGACAGTTAATCTCCAAACACTAAAATTAAAATACAATATATAAAACATAAATGCAGTCCATAAAGGAGATAAAATGTCTTCAAGTGCAAACGAACACCCGTAGGAAGAGAAGTGGTTCAGGCAGCCCTCCACCAAAGGATAAGATGGCCTCTCACCTGGGGAAATGGACCCTTTAATTACAGAGGGTCAGAAAACGCCTTATGGTTGTAATCATACAGGATGCAGCATCCGTCAGGGTACAGGTGACACACTCCAATAAGACCATAGGGCTCCGGAATAAAACACTCCAATGGGGTCGGGACATGAAACAAAATGGCAAAATATAGTGCTCTCTGTTTGCAAACTATTTATTTAAAATGTTAAAAATGTGCACTCACATAAGTAGCACTCAATATGTGCATGTCAACAGTCAGATAGGAGAAACCTCCGTGTAGCTGTGTGGGCGAGCGGCGGCCGTGGGTGACGTCACGGCGTATCCTCGTTCTGGACGCGTTGCGTCCCAGTGGGCGGGGACTTCATCAGCAGATGAGGACACGTCGTGGGCACCCGCGCTATATGGAAGGTAAGTAACCATGACTACAGAGAAACATGGTGAAATCAGCTGATCGCTAAACCCGGAAGTCAATCCGGACGTGACCCCTCTTAGTAATTTACAGAAAACGGAATTCAATAATCCAACACATATTACTGCTAAAGAGGGGGGGGGTTTCTGAGAATGCAATAAGATGCATAAATCTAAAAGGAGAGGTGCACAAAACTAAAATATATGGAATCAAAATGCCAATGATCATTTTAGAGTGCATAATAAAATATGTAACATATATGACAGTCAACCGCGGCTACCCTCATCCACACTGATCAACACTATTGCAATATGCCTAAAAGTGATACATACAATCAAACATAAACAATATTTAAACTAATACATTCTAATGTTAAAAAATCAACGATCTGATATAAAACAGTTGGTGTCAAAATCCACGTTTAACCCTTCAGGGCAGAGAACCCTGGTTTCAAAGATCCAATATGATTCTCTTTTACTCAATTGTCTTAGAAAATTGCCACCCCTCCAATGCCTAGTAACCCTTTCTATGCCCCAAAATTTTATGCTTTTTGGGTTCTGATGGTGATGTAATTTGAAATGACGAGATACATTGTGGGTTTTGAGGCCTTTTTTAATATTATTAATATGCTCAGCAAGCCTCACGTGTAGGGGTCTCGATGTCCTCCCGATATACTGGAGCCCGCACCCGCACTCCAGCATATACACGACCCCTACCGTATTACAAGTTATCAGCTGTTTTATCTCGTATTCCTTATTTGTGGCAGATGCCAGAAACTTCTTTCTTTTCTTTATGTTTCCCTTAGCATGTTTACAAGGGACGCATATGCCACATGCATAGAAACCTCCCAAGAAGGAAAAAAGCCTGTCAGAGCGAGAAACGGGAGGGTTGAGAACACTGGGAGCCAAACGGTCCCTCAATGATGGGGCTTTCTTATATATAAATTGGGGGCGGTCCGGTAAAACGGGACCTAAGATTCTATCCTGTTTTAAGATGGGCCAGTTTTTTAGAACTACTTTTTCAAAGGTGCGGTATTGCACATTGTAATCAAGCACCATCTTAAAATTATGGTTAATTCCCCCAGCCTCCTTTGTGGTGTTAGAAACTAAACCATCCCTATCCATAGCTTTTACTCTCATAACCTCCTTCTCTAGCACTAAACGGTCATATCCTTTCTGTTCAAACCTAGAAGTTAGAATATGTGACTGCGAGATGAAATCATCATCATGAGTACAGTTCCTAATAAACCCCCAGAGCTTATTTGTTACCGTCGATTTATCGATGATCTTATCCTTGTTTGGAAGGGTGATAGAGACAAACTGAATATGTTTATTGAGACTCTTAATAACAACCAAAAAAATATTGCCCTTACCTGGACCATTGACCCTGAAAAAGTGGTATTTCTTGATTTGACTATTAGTGTTGCACAAGATCACTTTGTGATGACCAATTATTTCAAGCCCACTGACCGCAATTCATACATCCCCCTGGGGAGTGGTCACCATCAATCTTGGTTGTGTAACATCTCCAGGGGGCAGTATATTAGGTTGCGCAGGAACTGTACTCATGATGATGATTTCATCTCGCAGTCACATATTCTAACTTCTAGGTTTGAACAGAAAGGATATGACCGTTTAGTGCTAGAGAAGGAGGTTATGAGAGTAAAAGCTATGGATAGGGATGGTTTAGTTTCTAACACCGCAAAGGAGGCTGGGGGAATTAACCATAATTTTAAGATGGTGCTTGATTACAATGTGCAATACCGCACCTTTGAAAAAGTAGTTCTAAAAAACTGGCCCATCTTAAAACAGGATAGAATCTTAGGTCCCGTTTTACCGGACCGCCCCCAATTTATATATAAGAAAGCCCCATCATTGAGGGACCGTTTGGCTCCCAGTGTTCTCAACCCTCCCGTTTCTCGCTCTGACAGGCTTTTTTCCTTCTTGGGAGGTTTCTAAGCGTGTGGCAAATGCGTCCCTTGTAAACATGCTAAGGGAAACATAAAGAAAAGAAAGAAGTTTCTGGCATCTGCCACAAATAAGGAATACGAGATAAAACAGCTGATAACTTGTAATACGGTAGGGGTCGTGTATATGCTGGAGTGCGGGTGCGGGCTCCAGTATATCGGGAGGACATCGAGACCCCTACACGTGAGGCTTGCTGAGCATATTAATAATATTAAAAAAGGCCTCAAAACCCACAATGTATCTCGTCATTTCAAATTACATCACCATCAGAACCAAAAAAGCCTAAAATTTTGGGGCATAGAAAGGGTTACTAGGCATTGGAGGGGTGGCAATTTTCTAAGACAATTGAGTAAAAGAGAATCATATTGGATCTTTGAAACCAGGGTTCTCTGCCCTGAAGGGTTAAACGTGGATTTTGACACCAACTGTTTTATATCAGATCGTTGATTTTTTAACATTAGAATGTATTAGTTTAAATATTGCTTATGTTTGATTGTATGTATCACTTTTAGGCATATTGCAATAGTGTTGATCAGTGTGGATGAGGGTAGCCGCGGTTGACTGTCATATACACTACCGTTCAAAAGTTTGGGGTCACCCAAACAATTTTGTGTTTTCCATGAAAAGTCACACTTATTCACCACCATACGTTGTGAAATGAATAGAAAATAGAGTCAAGACATTGACAAGGTTAGAAATAATGATTTGTATTTGAAATAACATTGTTTTTACATCAAACTTTGCTTTCATCAAAGAATCCTCCTTTTGCAGCAATTACAGCATTGCACACCTTTGGCATCCGTCCACAACACTTTTTTCCAGTCTTCCTCTGTCCAATGTCTGTGTTCTTTTGCCCATCTTAATCTTTTTCTTTTATTGGCCAGTCTCAGATATGGCTTTTTCTTTGCCACTCTGCCCTGAAGCCCAAAATCCCGCAGCCGCCTCTTCACTGTAGATGTTGACACTGGTGTTTTGCGGGTACTATTTAATGAAGATGCCAGTTGGGGACCTGTGAGGCGTCTGTTTCTCAAACTAGAGACTCTAATGTGCTTATCTTCTTGCTTAGTTGTGCAACGCGGCCTCCCACTTCTTTTTCTACTCTGGTTAGAGCCTGTTTGTGCTGTCCTCTGAAGGGAGTAGTACACACCGTTGTAGGAAATCTTCAATTTCTTTGCAATTTCTCGCATGGAATAGCCTTCATTTCTAAGAACAAGAATAGACTGTCGAGTTTCAGATGAAAGTTCTCTTTTTCTGGCCATTTTGAGCGTTTAATTGACCCCACAAATGTGATGCTCCAGAAACTCAATCTGCTCACAGGAAGGTCAGTTTTGTAGCTTCTGGAAGGAGCTAGACTGTTTTTAGATGTGTGAACATGATTGCACAAGGGTTTGCTAATCATCAATTAGCCTTCTGAGCCAATGAGCAAACACATTGTACCATTAGAACACTGGAGTGATAGTTGCTGGAAATGGGCCTCTATACACCTATGTAGATATTGCACCAAAAACTAGACATTTGCAGTTAGAATAGTCATTTACCACATTAGCAATGTATAGAGTATATTTGTTTAAAGTTAGGACTAGTTTAAAGTTAGCTTCATTTAAAAGTACAGTGCTTTTCCTTCAAAAATAAGGACATTTCAATGTGACCCCAAACTTTTGAACGGTAGTGTATGTCACATATTTTATTATGCACTCTAAAATGATCATTGGCATTTTGATTCCATATATTTTAGTTTTGTGCACCTCTCCGTTTAGATTTATGCATCTTATTGCATTCTCAGAAACCCCCCCCCTCTTTAGCAGTAATATGTGTTGGATTATTGAATTCCGTTTTCTGTAAATTACTAAGAGGGGTCACGTCCGGATTGACTTCCGGGTTTAGCGATCAGCTGATTTCACCATGTTTCTCTGTAGTCATGGTTACTTACCTTCCATATAGCGCGGGTGCCCACGACGTGTCCTCATCTGCTGATGAAGTCCCCGCCCACTGGGACGCAACGCGTCCAGAACGAGGATACGCCGTGACGTCACCCGCGGCCGCCGCTCGTCCACACAGCTACACGGAGGTTTCTCCTATCTGACTGTTGACATGCACATATTGAGTGCTACTTATGTGAGTGCACATTTTTAACATTTTAAATAAATAGTTTGCAAACAGAGAGCACTATATGTTGCCATTTTGTTTCATGTCCCGACCCCATTGGAGTGTTTTATTCCGGAGCCCTATGGTCTTATTGGAGTATGTGTCACCTGTACCCTGACGGATACTGCATCCTGTATGATTACAACCATAAGGCGTTTTCTGACCCTCTGTAATTAAAGGGTCCATTTCCCCAGGTGAGAGGCCATCTTATCCTTTGGTGGAGGGCTGCCTGAACCACTTCTCTTCCTACGGGTGTTCGTTTGCACTTGAAGACATTTTATCTCCTTTATGGACTGCATTTATGTTTTATATATTGTATTTTAATTTTAGCGCTGCACTATTTGATATTATACTGTTTTGAGGGATTTGTTTTTTGACCCTAGTGTTCAGCAGCTTTAGTACATATTCTCTCACCATTTCGCGCTGATTTATTTCATTTTATTTAATCTCCAAACACTGGAAGAGTACTTCTCCCCCCCCCTTATATCTATGGGTGAACAAAATTAATAACATAATGCTCATGGAGGAGATGCAAGCTAAGGAGATTGATAAGTGGGGAAAATGTACCAATCTCATGTACATTTGGATGCATTACTCCTCATCAGAGAAACTGAGCTATAGACTTGGTCAATAAATCTTGACCCTTATTTTTATTTATTTTTTTACATCTGAATCCATGAGAGCTCAACTCTACTATTACTCCTCCTTCTTTCTTTCTTCCATATCTTCCTCTCTTACCTCTTGCTACACTTTTCCTTTTTTCTTTCTTTCTTTTTTTTCCAATTCTTTCCATGAATATTATTGTGCACTGGTCCTTTATGGGTCACCTGACTGTGCACTGAATAGATGCACCGTGGGCTGCACTGAGGAAATTCCCTTTGCCCATTCTCTTTGCAATTGTTTTTAGAAATATAAAAAATGTAGCCAGCCCATAACTGTGTTTACTCTCAGAAACGATACACTGTTGTGGATAGTGACCCTTTTTTGTGATTTCTTATATTGAAATTTACTTACTGTTTTGTTAAAAATCTTCATGAGTATTTATATTCACTCATTTTGAGTGCTAGTCTACAGTATGTAGTCATCTTAAATTTTGTTAAGAAAAATTATATTCAACCTTAAAGGTTACAACAATGCCTCCCCCTTGTCAGTGTTTGCTCATTTCTCCCCCTTATTATATTTCTACTCCTTTTCCACATTCTTCCTTTTATTTTTTCCCTCTACCCGTGTCTTTTTGCTGTTTTATGAGATTTACGATGCAATAAAAAAAATTATTTGCAAGTTAACACTTAAATGGTTAATTTTCAGGAAGGTTCAGAATTGCCCGACTTAACAACTAAGAACTAGAGGGTAATTTCAGTCAAACAAAAACATACTAGGAGAACCAGATATAGCTATACTCATAAAATACCAAATTCCACAGTGATTAGATTCTAAAAATCACTGTACAAAATTAGCAACATGTGAATCCTGTACCATGTACCACCTTGCATGATATAATTCTGCATTATTAAACTTTCTGCTGCATTTGTTATGGATCAGAAACAGATTTTATATTTTTTATCAGTGGAGTCTGTGTTCCACAGTCTGTTGAATCTTGTTTTTTTGTTTAAAAATAACTTTATTTATTTGGGAAAGGGATAAATTACAGGCATCTGAAAAAATGACCCTTGCAGCATCCCTTCTCCCCATTCCCCATACTGCAATGGTTAAATGTTTATTTCTAGCTGTAGAGGGATAAGTAGCTTTGCTTGTCTTATTCTCTGCTCCCATAGGTTTCCTGTTCACTGTATGACCAGTCTTTGAAGCATCTCCTAATAGCTGCTCTCCTAAACTCCCCTTTCCCCATACTGCAATGGTTAAATGTTTATTTCTAGCTGTAGAGGGATAAGTAGCTTTGCTTGCCTTATTCTCTGCTCCCATAGGTTTCCTGTTCACTGTATGACCAGTCTTTGAAGCATCTCCTAATAGCTGCTCTCCTAAACTAGCAGCAGGCCTGGCTTGTACATGAAGATGCCAAGGGCCCTCCAATATCCTGAAGCATTGGAGAGAGAGAAGGGTGCCAGCTGCCAGTAGAAAAGAGAAAAGTTAAGTATAGCTGCTTATTCTGCTATCCAGGGCCGAAGTTAGGGGGGCGGGGGGATTGGGCCCCGACCGCCAACTTGAAAATGCTGCCGCCGGCCCTGGGAGCCAAACTGAGAGAGCCAGATGACTACCGCTGTCACTAGCCTGGAACTTTTAGGTTGAATTGGGCTGCACTGTCACAGACTCACCTGAGCTGTATTCATACAGGGAGCCGCTGAACTCACACACCACCAGCTGCTCAGTGTGAGTGACAGTGAGCCCATCCCGCCACACTGCCGTTGATCACAGAAGAGATCCAGACCCACCCGGGGATTCAGCCTGCTGAACTGCCTACCAAGCTGCCTTTTTTAAGAGATCTATCCGGGACCCTAGGGGAGCGAGTCAAAGGTAGCTATGCTGAAGGGATCCAGGCTCCAGCAGTACCCAGGTGTGTCAATCATGAAGTGACATGGGTCCCAGGAAGATGCCCAGGGAGATCAGCTTTTCTAAGATCAAGCACTTGTGATCCCCACAGATGAAGAGGGATGTGGAAGGGGGTATAGGGTGATCAGCTGATGGTCAGTTAAATCTGGAATCTAAGAGTTGGGATCTGTGTGTTGATGGCTGGTATCTAAATCCTAGGCAATCCCTATTAGAACATGCATCCCCTACTGACACTGTCAACTGCCCTAATGACACCAGCCACTGCCCTACCAACACCAGTCACTGCCCTACTGCCACTGTCAACTGCTTTACTGATGCCAGTCACTGCCTATTGACACCAGCCACTGCCTAGCTGACACAATCAACTGCCCTACTGACACCAGCCACTGTCCTACTGATACCATCAACTGCCCTACTGACACCAGCCACTGCCTTACCAACACCAGCCACTTCCCTACTGACAGTGTCCACTGCCCTACTGACACTAACCAGTGCCCTACTTCCACTGTCAACTGCCCTACTGACACAAGCCACTGCCCTACTGACAGTGTCTACTGCCCTAATGACACCGTCCACTGCCTACTGATACCAGTCACTGCCTTACTGACACCAGCCACTGCCTAGCTGACCCAATCAACTGCCCTACTGACACCAGCCACTGCCCTACTGATATCATCAATTGCCCTACTGACACCAGCCACTGCCTTACCGACACCAGCCACTTCCCTACTGACACTGTCCACTGCCCTACTGACACTAACCAGTGCCCTACTTCCACTGTCAACTGCCCTACTGACACAAGCCACTGCCCTACTGACCGTGTCTACTGCCCTAATGACACCGTCCACTGCCTACTGATACCAGTCATTGCCCTACTGCCACTGTGAACTGCCCTATGAATAAATCCCAGGCAATCCCTATTAGAACATAAATCCCCTACTGACACTATAAACTGCCCTGCTGGCACCAGCCACTGCCCTGCTTACACCAGCCACTGCAGTACTGACACCAGCCACTGCTCTACTGCCATTGTCAACTGCTCTACTGACACCATCCACTGCCCTTCTGACACCAGTCACTGCACTACTGACACCATCTACTGCCCTACTGACATCAGCTGCTTACACAGTGCCATATAGTGTGTTATAGTGGACGGCGATAGAGTGAGTGAGCTAGATTAGGCAGACAGGTTAGTTAGTGGCAGTGTATTTGATATATATATACAGTCAGACTAGTGTATATATATATATATATATATATATATATATATATACAGTGTAAACTCTATATTCAGTCAGTACAGGCATATATATATATATATATATATATATATATATATATATATATATATATATATATATATATATAGTATATATATACTGTATATATGCTTAGCTTAGCCTATATATACAGTACATTCGGTGGTGTACAGTTTCTAATACAGTGCAGGTGGTGTATACAGTGTGTACAGTTTCAAATACACTTCAGGCTGTGTACACAGTATATAATACAGTGTAGTGCGGTGTTAAAAAAAAAAAAATACCCATCATGTCCGGAAGGCCTCCAAGGAGAGGCAGACGCTCACAGGCCACTAAAAGAGGGCAAGCAGCCTCTGAAATAATATTAAACAGCAAGGACCATTCCTGCCACCTACAAGAGTAACTGTGAGGGGTTTCAGTGTTCTGGCACCACCAACACCTAAGGCCCAATGATTCTGCCCCTGTTTAACAGGGGCATGTAATTTTAATTTTTGAAATTATATTGAACAGCAGGGACCATTCCTGTGCCCAACAAGAGTAACTGTGAGGGGTTACGGTGTTCTGCCTCCACCAACACCTAAGGCCCAATTTTTCAGCAGTCCGTATAATATATATACTGAAGTTCAGAGTATATAGTGCACTTAGTGTAGTATATATAATACAGTGCAGGGGATATAGTGCAATGTACACGATATAATAATAATAATAACCCCCACGCCATCAAAACGCCATCAAAAATTGGAGTAAAGTTCACCTTAATATCCATACCAGACCCGAAGGACCTGGTATGGACTGGGGGAGGGTGGGAGGGAGGGTGGGAGGGCGGCCCACCCTGTTTTTTAAATGATTTTTTATGTATATTGCCGGGATCTGGCAATACATTATAGCCGTGAGCAATTTTAAATTACATTTTTTCCTTTAGAAATGTCATTTTGCTGCAGTACTTTTCTAAACACTGGAAAATGCGCTACTTTACAGGCAGACTAAGGGGACCTCCCAGGCACAATATTTAAAGGAATATTTCGTTTTTATTGTTTCACTTTAAGCATTCTTAAAATCACTGCTCCTGAAAAACGGACATTTTTTTTTTGCATTGATACATGTCCCCTGGGGCAGTACCCGGGTCCACATACACTTTTTATGGCAATAACTTGCATACATGCCTTTAAAATGAACACTTTCAATTTTTCAAGTTTGTGTCCCATAGACTTTACCAGCGTTCAAAAGAGAAAAAAAAAAGCAACAGCTCCGCCTCTATGGGAGGCTCCCACCGAGTGATGCTTCTTCATTTTGACAGCTCTTATATAGCTGAGGGCGGGGCCACCCGGTGATGTAAACGGGTGACCCCGCCCCCTCTGACACCTCGTGACGTCAGAGGAAGGCAGGGTCATCCGTTTACGTCATCAAGTGGCCCCGCCCTCAGCTATATAACAGCTGTCACCAAGAAGAAGTGTCACTCGGCGGGAGCCTCCCATGGAGGCGGAGCTGTTGCGTTTTTTCTTTTCCTGCTCATCAGCGGCGTGATAGAAGATGAATGGACATCGCGGGACATTTTTTATTTTTTATCTTTTAATAAAGGACTTGTCCCTAAGTGTCTTCTGTCTTTGTTACTATATTTGACACTTTCTTTTGTGAAATGGTAAGGGTACAATGTACCCCTTACCAATTCACATAGGGGGAGCCAGGATCTGGGGGTCCCCATGTTAAAAGGAGCTTCCAGATTCCGATAAGCCCCCCCCGCATACCCCCACAACCACCGGGCAAGAGATGTGGGATGAGACCCTTGACCCCATCAACATGGGAACAAGGTGCTTAGGGGGCTACTCCAAAGCACCCTCCTCATGTTGAGGGCATGTGGCCTGGTATGGTTCAGGAGGGGGGCGCTCTCTCTTCCCCCTTCTTTTCCTGTGGCCTGCCAGGTTGTGTGCTCAGATAAGGGTCTGGTATGAATTTTTGGGGGACCCCGATGACATTTTTATTTTGGCGCAGGGTCCCCCTTAAAATCCATACCAGACCTGAAGGAACTGGTATGGATTTTGGGGGGACCCCCATGCAATTTTTAAAAAATTTTTGGTCGGGGTTCCCCTTAATATTCATACCAGATCCAAAGGGCCTGGTAATGGACTGGGGGGGGGACCCATGCCATTTTTTTCAATGAGTTTTATATTGCCAAGACCCGACAATTCATTACATATTGTAATTTATTGTAAATGTAATTTTGCTGTGATACTGTTCTAAACACGGGAAAACTGCACCACTTTACAGGGTTACTGTAGACACCCCCCAGGCATGATATTTAAAGGAATTTTATTTTTATTGTTTCAATTTAGGCATTATTAAAATCACTGCTCCCGGAAAAATGGCCATTTTTTAAAACTTTTTTTTGCATTGATACATGTCCCCTGGGGCAGGACCTAGGTCCCCAAACACTTTTTGGACAATAACTTGCATACAAGCCTTTAAAATGAGCACTTTTGCGTTTCCATGTTAGTGTCCCATAGACTTTAACGGTGTTCTGCGACTTTCGAATTTGCCGCGAACACCGCATATTGTTCGGTGTTCGCCGAACGTCCGAACAACCACGGTTCGGGTCGAACTTATGCTCGGGCCGAACCATTCGCCCATCCCTATTCAAAAGCATGCTCTAAAGTGGCAAATATAATAAACGCATGGTCGAAATCAATAAAGAAATCGATAAAATACAAATTCAACTGTTGCCTTTTGAGAATGCATTCAGCGTTCATTGAAAAAGAAAATAATCTCAAACTACATCTTGATCCATTTATTAAGGGCATTCTTCTACAGAAGGATAAAAAGTTTTGGAGGGATCAGATAGCTTTAAAAGAGGGAGGGACATATAGATGGAATCAGGCCTTCTCAAATATGAGAAGGAGACAATTTCAAAAATCTAATACAATCAAGACTATGTTACTTCAGATGTCTCCTCTAATTCTTCTGCATCTATTTCTACTCAACCTTTTAGGTAAAAGAAATATCCAGAAAAAAAAACAATGCCCACATGGTGATGGGTCCTTTGCGAGCTCGCTAAAAAAAGTATGGTATATTTACCTGTCTCACTTTTTATCCCACTATCTAAACCACCTCTGGGTCATTCTTCTAAACCAGCTTCAGGTAATGCATTGGGTGATCACAATCGTTCTTTCAGCGATCTTCGCGTAAGTAATAACTCATCACGTACTTTATCTACCAACACAATCATTGACACTTCCCACATGGACACTCCAATAGCTCCTTCTTGAACTTTTTTTTAATTGATTTCCCTGTAGATAGTCATAAAGCGTCTTCCATCATCGATCCTACCATTCAACCACTTTATAGTCAGGGTCTAAATATTATCAATTTACCTAAACATGATTTATCACTAGAGGAAGTTCAGGTCCTTCAAAGAGGTTTGAATTTTTGTCCAATACAGAATATTGACAAATTTTAAGTAATCAAAGATCTTCAATTATTTGGGCGTAGTTTACTTTTGAAAACTCTATATGGTCCCAAAACGACTTCACCAAATCAAGCATTTTGGAGCAAAGGGCCCTTGATAATCTTGTTAGTCTTTTAGACGACAATGAACCACTTGACCTCATTGACAAAATAGACCTCAACTCCCTCCTTTATGATACTCATATTACCCCAGTCATTAAATCATCCCTCAAAAAGAAATCAGACATTTATCCTGTTCCTAGAACAAATTCAAACCCCGGCAGCATTTCTCAAACACACTAGCAGGGTAATTCAAGTTCTAAAAATCAAACCTCAAGATTAGAATTTGTCATCCGGGGAAAGAAAGGCCCTGACTGATCTTACCAACCAGATGGAAATCACTGTGAAACCATCCGATAAAGTTGGGAACACAGCGATCATGCATAACGATTAGTATGTACACATGTGTATGAATATTCTTCATATTAGGGATTGGTATCGTCCAATCCCTTCAACATTCATCAACAAATGCAATATCAAGTTCTATGAAATGGAAACAGAGTTTACTGACTGTCTGAGTAATCATTGGCACCACATCCCTTGTTTAGATAAAGAGGCATGGATCAGAGAAAATGGGATTTTTAAGGTGCTTATAATACAGCCAAACAAAAAGTATAAAAAATATCAAAATTTTTATTAAGACAGATATCTTAAAATGCAACATATTATTGTTGAAAACAGATCCTGTACATAAGATGATACGACTGAATACATCTCTACATGTCTCGCCGTAATCCTTGAGCTTACACGCCCTCTCCTGCCCTGGACCATGACAAATTTGTCAAGATAGGCATGCTTATAAGCCCCCTCCACCTCTGCCAATCACCAATGGCACCGACAGAGGAGGGCACGGGAAAATAAAGGCAAGTGCGCATGCATTAGGTCGCACCGGATATGATGTACAACATCAACGACGCATCAGATAATGCGCCGGAAGTGACGTGTAGCATCAACGACGTAGGGACATCTCACGCAGAGATGTGAATTCGGTGCCATGCTGTAAACAATGCCCTTAGAGGGTGGGGCCACAGACCAACATGCCATAAACGAACAGGTGATTGGACAAACACTTCATCCAAGCAACGATCGTCACTAAGCGGTCCATAGGCATGACGCACCATCAAGTGGCGCCACCCCTCGGAGTCCAAAAACACCAATAGGGTGATACCCTGGGTGTCTGTGTGGTCACCTGATCTCATTCACCCTCTCCTGTTTTTAATACCATTTTTAAAAAGACAATCAAAAATCGATTTTGCCTCTGAAGGATAAACTCTTTTAATAAAGGCTGCTCAAAATTATTTAAATTGAATACAGTATACAATGGTATTGGAGGAGCCAAAATAATTTAAAAAAAAAAATCAAATATCCACAGGAACTAAAGAACGGACCAGGGTGAGGTACACCTCTCCCCACACATCCAGGTAACAGTTATCACAATAAAACAATTGCAGAACGACAAATTAACAAAAATAGTGCTTGAGAAAAGTCTCAATTATAATGGTCTATATCCCAGTAAAAAAACAGACTGACAGTTTGCAAAGAACTTTGGTCTATATTCCTCTCCGTTCGGGAGGGCTACCGACACAGAATTCATAACAAATCTGCAATATCCACAAATCCCACAGGGTGCAGTTCCCCTTTGCATGCTCTCTCCTCCTTTGGTGTCAAAGTGACTATGTGCCAGCTGATCCTTCAGGGACTTAGACCTCCTGGAGGTAATCTGAGGGTATGTAAAATATAAATGAGACAGCACTGCATCAGTAAAAAACATAAAAATATACAAACAAAACAAAACTAATGTGCAATATAAGTGTTCAAAACAAAAGTCCAATATTAAAGTGATGATTTCTTCTGCTGACATGCAGATAAATGTGAAATGTTTCTTTACTTCAAACAGCCTCTATATACATAATGCTCCCACCACCACATGCAATGCTTGTTCACCTCCTTACAAGACCCTACTAGGGGTCAAACACACCTTGCACTCTATGCAACACTCCCTTCAGGAAATCCTCGCTGGTCCTTGGTAACCTCGATTGGACTCTCAGGACACAGGTAATGGTCTATATCTGATAAGGGTTCCTTCCACTGTTCTACTTCAGACTTGGATCCAGTATAATCCACATTAATTGCCGGTAGTTTCAACAATACATGGAAAAAACAGAAAGTGCCTCCAATAGTGCAGTATCCGAGGGATTAAAAATTAACCTCTCCACCCCAGCTAGTATACAACTCACATTTGGCTTCATCTGGAGGAACATATTCCAAGGCAAAGTATTTAAACTTTGACACTTGAAAAGAATGAAATAAACCCATATGCCTACTAATTGGGGTTTCCATTTTCTTCTTCATTACAAAGAAATCATGGTCTTTAATCCTGTGAAAAAACTGTATTTTGGTCTTTCCCACATACAATGCTTTGCAATCGCACTCCATGTACTAGACCACTCCTACTGACTAACAGTTTGCAAAGAATTTTGGTCTATATTCCTCTCCATTTGGGAGGGCTACCGACACAGAATTCATAACAAATTTGCAAATCCACAAATCCCACAGGGTGCAGTTCCCTTTCGCATTCTTGCTCCTCCATTGGTGTCAAAGTGACTATGTACCAGCTGATCCTTCAGGGATTTAGACCTCCTGAAGGTAATCTGAGGGTATGGGCTCACATATTTTGACACCACCTCATCTGTGACCAATAGGTGCCAGTACTTTTGAATAATATTATGAATCTTACTGTGTTGACCTGCATACTGCATTATCAACCTAACCTCGTGATCTTCTGATTTTTGTTTTTTAAAATGTATTAGATTCTCTCTATTGTTTGATTTTGCTCTATGGTAACTTTCTTTAAACATGATCGGCTATATCCTCTGTTCAATAAATGGGTCTGTAGAGCTTTAGCCTCTACTATCAAAATTGTCATCATGACTACAATTTCTTCTAAGGTTCAAATATTGGCTGTAAGGTATACTTTGAACTAGAGGTTTAGGATGGGAGCTGGTGGCATGGAGGATCATATTTCCTGCCGAGGGTTTTCTATATAGGGAGGAATTTATACTTCCACCAGAATTAACATAGATGGTAATCTCCAAAAAAATTTATGTTTTTTTGATCAGGGGTCATGGTAAATTTAAGGTTGTACTGGTTGATCTCAATTTTATCCAAAAAAGAAAGAAGTTCATCTTTGGATCCTGTCCAGATGATAAAGATATTGTCAATATATCAACGCCAGATTAATACTTTTTTTAAATCTTCCTGTATATCATCTAATGAGAAAATCTCACGCTCCACCCCCCCAGGTGCAGATTGACGTACGACGGGGCACACTTGGTCCCCATTGCAACGCCCTGCACCTGGAGGTAGTAGGAGCGGTCAAAGGGAAAAATATTATTGGTGAGGATAAAATAAAGCAATTCCAAAATAAATTATTGTAAGAGTCTGCTCTGGAAATTAAGCCCTCCACAACCCATACACCCAAATGGTGGGGAATGGAGTTGTAGAGGGCCTCAACATCGATTGCCACCAGCCAGGCTCCTTTTGGCACGGTGATCCCATCAAGAGCTCTCAATAGGTCAACTGTGTCTTAGATATACGAGCTAAGGGCCCTGACATGGGGATGTAGATAATCATCTATCAGTTTGCTAGATGCCTCTGTAAGGCAGCTATTGCCATAAATAATTGGACATCCAGGAGGACATTCGATATTCTTGTGTATCTTGGGTAACGTGTATAGGACAGGTAACCTAGGATTTTTTACCGTTAAAAATTCACAGGTCTTCTGATCAATTAAACCTGAAAAATCAAGGTTTGGTATTTGGTCTGTGCTAATTTAACATGGTATAAGGGAATGGGCCTGTACCATTAGCGATTTTGTAGAGGATACATAACCTTTTTTTATATTTTGTCAGATCCATAACAACAATGTTGCCCCCTTTATCAGTGGGTTTAATTATTAGCTCATGATTATTTTTTAGAGATAGCAAAGCTTTATGCTGCTCTTAACTTAGGTTAGATGGTTTGCTATGGATTTTCCAATTGGTGGTTTGAATCTCTTTTATTATTTGTTGAGTAAAGGCCCAGATGTTCAGTTTTTCCTGTAGGTGAGGGAATAAATGTGATTTTGGTTTGTATAGGTGTGGAGGAGGAAAACAAGCTTCAGCAAGAGAACGTGTAGGAGGACTAGGATTTGGAGAAAGGATCCTCTAAGGCATCATCAAGGGGATTGCTCTTTTCCCAAAGTTCCATCAATTCATTAATGGCTTTCATTTCATTTAAGTACGATTCCTCCAAACTTCATCAGAGGGAGGTACTAAAGTGAGGGGTTTTGACCAAAAATGGTTTCGTACATAAGTTTTCTAGCAAAAAGATTTACATCTTTTATAACCTTTTATAGCTATCTCAGGAGGTAGATGAACCATGGATTCATGAATCCATCAGCTTTAAGCCTTTTCTATAGAGTTCTGTTTTTTTACTTTTTTTACCGGGGTATAGACCATTATAAATGAGACTTTTCTCAAGCACTGTTTTGTTAAATTGTCGTTCTGCAATTGTTTTATTGTGATAACTGTTACCTGGATGTATGGGGAGAGGTGTACCACACCCTGGTCCGTTCTTTAGTTCCTGTGGATATTTGATTAATTATTTAATTATTTTAGCTCCTCCAATGCCATTGTATACTGTATTAAATTTAAAAATAATTTCAAGCCGCCTTTATTGGAAGAATTTATCCTTTAGAGGCAAAATAGATTTTTGATTGTCTTTTAAAAAATGGTATTAAAACAGAAGAGGGTGAATGGGATCAGGTGACCACATGGACGCCCAAGGCGTCATTGTATTGATGTCTTTGGACTCCGAGGGGTGGCGCCACTTTACGGTGCATCATGCCTATGGACCCCTTAGTGACGATCGTTGCTTAAATGAAGTGTTCGTCCAATCACCTGTTCGTCTATGGAGTGTTGGTCTTTGGTCCCACCCCTCTAAGGGCATTGTTTACAGCATAGCACCAAATTTGTGGCTCTGTGCGAGATGTCCCTACGTTGTTGACGCTACATGTCACTTCTGACGCGTTGTACGTCATATCCGGTGCAACCTAATGCATGCGCACTTGCCTTTATTTTGCCGCTTGCACCTCTGCTGGTGCCATTGGTCATTGGTGGAGGTGGAGGGGGCTTATAAGCATGCCTATCTTGACAAGCTTGTCATGGTCCAGAACAGGAGAGGGAGTGTAAGCTCAATGACTGACCTGTGTAAGTACAATCCAGCTTAGCTGACTTGTGATGTACAATTTCTTATCTATGGCCAATATATCTATAAGAATTACGTCTTTTTGGTTTATTTAGCCCCCCTTTTGGGTGGATGTGAATTTTCTGGAGCCTGATTGGAAAATCATTTTGGCATCCCTCCCCACCCTGAGTCTTTTTAAGGGAGACCTTTATATGGCTATCAAACTGTTATAATCAGATAAGATATTTCTGCCATTTGCCATTTACAGGTAGGCAGTAGGGATGAGCTTCGCGTTAGAGTCGAACCCATGTTCGACTTGAACATAGGCTGTTCGATCATTCACCGAATTGCGAACGTTATGGGCCATTCGCGCCAAATTTGTGTGGCGCGTCACAGCCCATAATTCACTGCATTGTTGGCTGATGATTGCCTGACCCGCATGCTTGGCCAATCACAGCGCCGTCAGTAGAGAGAGCTGTAATTGGCCAAAGCCAGGGTGGCTTTGGCCAATTATGGCTCAGGGGGTTTAGAACACGCCCCACACTATATAAGGCCGCCTGCATGGCGGCCCTGTGTAGTGTGTTCCAGCGTGCTTAGATAGACAGAGAGACAGTGTCATTTCATTTGAGTGACAGTCAGTCAGTAAGTTAGCTGCACTTACAGTGTATTGTGTATATATATATATATATATATATATATATATATATATATATATATATATGCATCCCAGGTGTTGTATATATATATATATATATATATATATATATATATATATATATATATATATATACACTGTATTCAGTTTAGCTAGATCCGTTCCTGTTATCTTCCTACTGACAGACAGGCTTGCCTTGTTACAGTATTTACAGCTACCTGAAGAAAATTGCTGGTGTTCTTTTGATCCTATTAGTACCACAGTCAGGCAGCTAGACTATTTACAGTTAGTGTAGTGCGCCCTCCTCACAGTGTTCAGTTAAAGCTACAAGTTAGTTTAGTGTGACCTCTGCACAGTGTTCAGCTAAAGCTACAAGTTAGGGTAGTGCGTCCTCCTCACAGTGTTCAGCTAAAGCTACAAGTTGGTGTAGTGCGTCCTCCTCACAGTGTTCAGCTAAAACTACAAGTTAGTGTAGTGTGACCTCTGCACAGTGTTCAGCTAAAGCTACAAGTTAGTGTAGTGTGTCCTCCTCACAGTGTTCAGCTAAAACTACAAGTTAGTGTAGTGCGGCCTCTGCACAGTGTTCAGCTAAAGCTACAAGTTAGTGTAGTGCGTCCTCCTCACAGTGTTCAGCTAAAACTACAAGTTAGTGTAGTGCGACCTCTGCACAGTGTTCAGCTAAAGCTACAAGTTAGTGTAGTGCGTCCTCCTCACAGTGTTCAGCTAAAACTACAAGTTAGTGTAGTGCGATCTCTGCACAGTGTTCAGCTAAAGCTACAAGTTAGTGTAGTGCGTCCTCCTCACAGTGTTCAGCTAAAACTACAAGTTAGTGTAGTGCGACCTCTGCACAGTGTTCAGCTAAAGCTACAAGTTAGTGTAGTGCGTCCTCTGAACAGTGTTCAGCTAAAACTACAAGTTAGTGTAGTGCGACCTCTGCACAGTGTTCAGCTAAAGCTACAAGTTAGTGTAGTGCATCCTCTGAACAGCGTTCAGCTAAAGCTAAAAGTTAGTGTAGTGCGTCCTCCTCACAGTGTTCAGCTAAAACTACAAGTTAGTGTAGTGCGACCTCTGCACAGTGTTCAGCTAAAGCTACCTGTAGAAGGTTGGTGGTGTTTTCCTGATCCTATCACTACCGCAGGTAGCTAAATAAGCTACAAGTTAGTTTTTTGCGAGCTCTGCACAGTGTTCATCTAAAGCTACCTATCGAAGGTTGGTGGTGTTTTCCTGATCCTATCACTACCGCAGGCAGCTAAATAAGCTATAAGTTAGTTTTTTGCAAGCTCTGCACAGTGTTCACCTAAAGCTACCTGTAGAAGGTTGGTGGTGTTTTCCTGATCCTATCACTACCGCAGGCAGCTAAATAAGCTACAAGTTAGTTTTTTGCGAGCTCTGCACAGTGTTCACCTAAAGCTCCCTATCGAAGGTTGGTGGTGTTTTCCTGATCCTATCACTACAGCAGGCAGCTAAATAAGCTACAAGTTAGTTTTTTGCGAGCTCTGCACAGTGTTCACCTAAAGCTACCTGTCGAAGGTTGGCGGTATTTTCCTGATCCTATCACTACCGCAGGCAGCTAAATAAGCTACAAGTTAGTTTTTTGCGAGCTCTGCACAGTGTTCACCTAAAGCTACCTGTCGAAGGTTGGTGGTGTTTTCCTGATCCTATCACTACAGCAAGCAGCTAAATAAGCTACAAGTTATTTTTTTGCGAGCTCTGCACAGTGTTCACCTAAAGCTACCTGTCGAAGGTTGGTGGTGTTTTCCTGATCCTATCACTACCGCAGACAGCTAAATAAGCTACAAGTTAGTTTTTTGCGAGCTCTGCACAGTGTTCAGCTAAAGATACCTGTAGAAGGTTGGTGGTGTTCTCATACTACAGGCAGGCAGTTGATTTTGCTAGCTGCAGTATCAGTATATATATGTATATATATATATCTATATATATAGATATATATATATATCTATATATATAGATATATATATATATATCCCAGCTTAGTGCAGCTACAGGCCATTAGTATGTCTGGAAGGCCAACAAGGAGAGGCAGACAGTCACAAGCCAATAAAAGAGGGCAAGCAGGCTCTGTGTATAGAGGCAACAGTGCTGATCATGGAGACGGTGTATTCTCATCAGCACCTGGCCGGGGGACACGCTTGGCCTTTTTTCGGCAGCTGGCCGTGTTGAGCCGCAACATGCGGAAGACTTGGTCGAGTGGCTGACCAAGCCGTCCTCATCCTCCTCATCCTCTCTCACCCATGCTCAGGGTACTTTGTCTGGCAAAGCAGCTGCCAACGCGGCCTCTTCCCTCAGCTCAATGGCATTAGTGACTCCTTCCCTAGCCCCACCATGTCCTCCTGAGGAGTCCCTTGAACTGTTTGACCACAGTGTTGGGTACATGTTCCAGGAGGATGCCCAGCGTTTAGAAGGCTCTGATGATGATACTGAGCTAGATGAAGGCAGTAACGTGAGCACGGACAGAGGGGGTGCCCAAGAAGGACAGCAATCTGGCAGTCATGCTTCCCCTGCTGCAGCATACTGCCAGGTTTGCTCCAGTGATGAGGAGGGAGGGGATGATGAGGTCACTGACTCAACGTGGGTGCCTGATAGGAGAGAGGAGGAGGCACATCACCAACGAGGCAGGATGCCCTCCAGGGGCCAGCCTAAGGGCAGCAAACTGACTGCATCACACCCCAAAGCTCCGCATGTGCAAGTCTCTGCGCGTTATTCCAAAAGTTCTTTGGTGTGGGCCTTTTTTGAGATGAGTGCATCAGATCGCACCATTGCTATTTGCAACATATGTCTCAAGCGTATCTCGTGTGGGCAAAACATCTCCCGCTTGGGCACCACATACTTGACCAGACATATGTTGACCTGCCATGTAGTTAGTTGGCAAGCGTGTCTAAAAGACCCACACCAAAGAACAAAGAGGACCTCTCCTTGCTCTTAGGTGTGTCACAGCCAAGTACTTGTGGGCAATGTGCTTTCAGTACACCGATGTCAGATTGTACCAGGCAAATTTCCCTGCCCCAGCTGCTGCACCGCCGAAAGAAGTTCGCTCCCAGCCATCCACATGCCCAGCGGTTGAATGCGTAGCTTGTCAAAATTGCTAGCACTTCAACTGCTGCCTTTTCAGTTGGTAGACTCTGCCCCCTTCCATGAGTTTGTGGAATGTGCGGTTCCTCAGTGGCAGGTACCCAAAGCCACTTTTTCTCACGGAAGGTGATTCCGGCTCTCTACCGGCATGTGGAAGGCAATGTCTTGGCCTCGCTGGACAGGGCGGTCAGTGGTAAGGTGCATATTACCACTGACTCATGGTCCAGCAGGCATGGACAGGGACGTTACCTAAGTTTCACCGTGCATTGGGTGACTCTGCTGGCAGCTGGGAAGGATGCAGGACAAGGTGCAGCAGTGTTGGAGGTTGTTCCGCCACCATGCCTCCAAAATGCCACTACTAATGATTGTGACACACCTCTCTCCTCCACCCCCTCCTCTTCTTCTTCCTTTATGGCCTCTACCTGTGCTTTGTCCTTGGAACCAGAGGTACTCCGTAGCCGTTCAAGGGGCTACGCAAGTATGCAGGCCAAAAGTTGCCATGCGGTGCTTGAGCTGGTGTGCTTGGGGGACAGGATCCCCACTGGGGCAGAGGTTCTGTCAGCTCTGCAGGGGCAGGCTCAGAGGTGGTTGACACCACGCCAACTTAAGGCAGGAATGGTGGTTTGCGACAATGGCACCAAACTCCTCTCTACCCTCCGACAGGGACAAATGACCCATGTGCCCTGTTTGGCTCACGTCCTTAACTTGGTGGTGCAGCGGTTCTTGGGCAGGTACCCGGGCTTACAGGATGTCCTGAGGCAGGCCAGGAAAGTCTGTGTGCATTTCTGCTAGTCATATAATGCCAGTGCTCGGCTGGCAGACCTCCAAAAGGAGTTTAACCCGCCCAAGAACCGCCTAATCTGTGACATGCCCACCAGGTGGAACTCAACATTGGCCATGCTGCAGAGGCTGCACATGCAGCAGAGGACCATCAATGAGAACCTGTGCGACTATGGCACCAGGACAGGGTCAGGGGAGCTTGGTTTTTTCCCCATGCCAGTGGGCCATGATCATGGATGCATGCTCTGTCCTGTCACCATTTGAGGAGGCCACGAGGATGGTGAGCAGTGACAGTGCATGCATCAGTGACACTGATATAGGGCAGGCCCCTACTTTCAAACATCCAACTTACAAACGACTCCTACTTGCAAACAGAAGGAGACAACAGGAAATGAGATGAAATCTACCCCTAGGAAGGGAAATTCTCTCCTGTAAGAGTTAATATGGGAAAAACATTTCTCCTTTCCACTGATAATTTATCACCAATCTTTGTTTCACAAAAAATCCCAAATTTTCAAAAAACATTTGTCATTGGGACAAAAAGTGAGGTGAAATCTTCTGAAGAGAAGCACAGGCAGCAAAACAAATGTCACAACCTTCCCTATGTTTTCCAAAAAGCTTAAAATAGATTTTTTGGCTGGAGCTAAACACGTTAAAAATGTACCAGTTCAAAATTACAAACAGATTCTACTTAACAACAAACCTACAGTCCCTATCTTGTTTGCACCGCCTGTATACTGCTGTTCAGAGTACAGAGCCTGTATACTGCTGTTTCCTTTTTTAATTTGGGTGCAGGGTTCCCCTTAATATCCATACAAGACCCAAAGGGCCTGGTAATGGACTGGGGGATACCCATGCTATTTGTCTCACTGATTTTCATCCATATTGCCAGGACCTGACTTTACATTAAAGTCGCAAGCAGTTTTAAATGACTTTTTTTCCTTTAAAAATGACATTTTGTACAGGGACTGTTCTAAGCACGGGAAACACGCGCCACTTTACAGGCATACTATAGACACCCCCCAGGTATGATATTTAAAGGAATATTTCACTTTTTTTTTTACTTTAAGCATCATTAAAATCACTACTCCCAAAAAAATAGCTGTTTTTAAAAGTTTTTTTTGCATTGATACATGTCCCCTGGGACCCAGGTCCCCAAACCCTTTTTTAGGACAATACCATGCAAATTAGCCTTTAAAATGAGCACTTTTGATTTCGAACGTTCGAGTCCCATAGACGTCAATGGGGATCTAACGTTCGTGTGAATTTTCGGTCCGTTCGCAGGTTCTGGTGCGAACTGAACCGGGGGGTGTTCGGCTCATCCCTAGTAGGCAGCCATGTAAATCATCTTGGTTATAAACTATAGGTCTTTGATCTGTTGTTTATTAGCATATACATAATTTTCTCTATAGATGGACCTATAGGAGGCGAATTTAGCCTCCTCTGTGGTTTCACCAAATGATCCATTCTTTGCCCTCTCCTGTATGATTGGAGCCTAATAATCAGATCCAGTACCTCCTCATCAAACTAACAGGTAATTTGGGACTGGGGTTTGGTCTTGTCTTTTCTCTGCTCATCCAGGACAATTAAATTTGAGATTGTGATATGTTTTTGTTTGTATTTATGTATTGAGTATTCTTTGAGTCTAATAATTATGTTATTCTTCATAGTGATCATATATACAGTTGACTGATAGTGAGTTCTCCTGAAGAAGCCATGGCTATGGCGAAACATGTAGAGACGTATTCAGTCATATTGTCTTATATACTGTATGATCTGTTTTTGACAGTAATATGTTGAATTTTAAGATGTCTGTCTTAATAAAATTTTGATATTTTTTATAGATCTTTTGTTTGGCTGTGTTATAAGCACCTTAAAAATACCATTTTCTCTGATCCATGTCTTTAAGTTCTATGAAATTGTGGACTTGGCATATCTTAACAACATAATTCCAAAGCACATTTGGGACTTTGTAAGAATCACCTTTCTTGTTGTTCCCACCTTCTATGCCCTCCCCAAAGTACACAAAAAAGAAAATAATCCTCCACGCAGACCTATTGTATCGGGCAATGGCTCTCTGACTGAGAATCTAAGTAGATATGTGGATGAGTACCTCAGACCATATGTTCTCAGCCTGCCGAGCTACATCAAAGACACTCCACATCTGCTCCAGATCCTTGACAGGCTCCACATCTCTAAACATGCTTTGCTGGTTTCGGTGGATGTTGAGGCTCTTTACTGTTCCATCCCACATGACAGGGGGATATCTATGATAACTCATTTACTCCAGAAGACCAATCAGACAGAGTGGAAGCTCAATGAGTTCATAGTGAGCTCTTGAATTCATACTTACTCATAATGCTTTTTCCTTTCAAAGCTCCCATTTCCTCCAGGTGCAGGGGGTGGTGATGGGGACTTGTTGTGCCCCCCATGCCAACCTGTACCTGGGGGAATGGAAGCATAGCTTCCTGTCTTCGGATGATCTACTGGATTTCTCTAGCAATATCAGTTTATGGTACAGATATATAGATGCTGTCCTGTTGGAGTGGGATGGCCCTGTCGAGACCCTCCATAGCTGCCTACAAGCAATGAATTCTAATGAGTTCAACTTGTCATTCACTATGAATTTCAGACCAATTTCTATTCCCTTTTTGGACATTACTATCTCAAAGGGCATGGATTAGGCACTCTCGAGCAGTCGGTTTCGTAAACCCATGACAGGCAACACTATTTTACACTTTTCTAGTTTTCATCCTAGACCTCTAGTCAACTCCATCCCCTACAGTCAATATCTACGAATCCATAGAAACTGCTCCAATGACATTTCTTTCAAAATGGAAGTGGATGCTTTATGGGATAGACTACTAGTCAGGGGATATTCTAAAACCTGTCTCAAGAAAGCCTAGAGATGTGCCACTACCCTGAATAGACAGACTTTGCTCTATGCCCCAAAAAAATCCAAAGCCAAAATCACCACTCGTATGATAACTCGTTTCTGCGGCCAACACTCACAGAACAGAAGGATTATGGATATATACTGGCATCTTCTAAGCATGGACCCTGAGAGTGGTCCCCTTGTTTCGGATAAACTCGCTATTACTGTACATATAGAAGGGCTAAATCACTGAAGGACCAGCTGAAGGATCCATTTAAGGATCCATTTAAATATCCTGGCACCTTCCGCTGCGGGGGTGTAACTATTGTCAATTTATGCGGATGGAAAAAAGAGAGCACACCTACCTGATTGCAACATTTTTAAGCATCGCCACTATGCTAATTGCAAAAATGGCAGGAGTTGTCTACCGTCTCACCTGTGAGTGTGGCTGCTTTTATGTGGGCAAAACTTTTCAGGAGTTCTGGAAACATGCATATCGACATATTTTGAGCATGAAATCTTGCAATCCTGACTTGGGGTCGCCATGTTACAGCTGTACACAATGGCAGATTCCCCTAGATCCAATTCCTTATTCTAGATAGAGTAGACCCCCCTCATCGGGGGGTTGATTGGAATAAGACATTACTCCAATGTGAGCTACGTTGGATTTTTCGTTTGGGTGCTACATCTCCTCCAGGGATGAATGAAGCCACAAATTTCAAGCCCTTTCTAGAGAGATTCACCTCAGGGGGCTGGGAGAAATAAACTCAAGCTAAAATACCCAAAAAGGGGAAAATAATAACGTTGTATTCTTTATGTATTTTCCAATATACAAATATATTCATCATTCAAAATCTGTGGGGGTTTGACCCTCTATCAGTATAACTGCCTTCTCTATGCCTGAAGGCTTCATCTTACTATCTGTCTTTTATTTTATTCAATATATTATCTGCCACCATAATTGGTCAATATATGTTCTACAAGGGCTTTCTTTTTAAATATCTATATCTTTGCTATTAATAAATCATTGTTATGACTCTAATATATGTTAGGATGATTTCTACCTGCCTACAATGTATGTGCCACATGTGATAAGCAGTTATGTGTTGTTATTTATTATGTGTTTACATGTTTTCAGCTTTTTCTGTCCAGGGCTGAATCGAAGCGGTAAGGTATGTACCACCCATGGTTGCCATGTCCGGATAAATTTGTCATGCGTGTCTGATAACACGGCTGTCAGCTTCTCATTAACTATGATATCATTAACACGATTTTTAACCTCTTCAAAACTGAGAGCCGGAGTTTTCCAAGCCTTTGCTATGGTTAACTTAGTTGTAGTAAAAATATGAGATGCCAATTAGCATTCTGGTCGCAGTAGTTCTGTGTTTGGTTTCCCCAAAATGGCCTCAAAAGGGTCCTTCTTTATGTTAGTGTTAAAGAGGTTTCGAAGAAGTGCGTAGACTCTGACCCACAGCCTCCATACCCTGGGGCACTTCCACCAAATGTGTGCCATCGTGCCCTCCTGAGAACACCCATGGAAGCATAAGGGGGAATATGATGGGATAAAACTTGCTAATCTGGCCGGGGTATAGTATTTATTCCTATAAATGTGTGAATGTGGCAGTCAACACCCTTCACCGCCATCTCACAAATGGGGCGACCTATAGCAGGGTGTTCAATTGCGTCACCAAAATAAAGGACAGAGCAATGTGCAAATAAGACAGGGGGCATGTTCCAAGGCGCAGCTAGTTGTTCCAGGTGCTAAGCTAGCAGATAAATAGGACGCATCGGCCATGGCCTGGGGCCGGGCAACAAAAAGGGTCAGGTATCTCAAAATGAAAATAAAGTAAAGTACCTTCAGCCGTTGTTGGATTTGTGGAAGCGTTGGGCCTGTAGATCCCGCAGCGCTTGGGATCCGGGTTGAGAAGGTTGGGAAGATTGTCGAGGAGGCCTGGAAGGGTCTAGGAGAGGAGGATGTTGCTTCTGTCGGAGATGAGGGGAGGTCCAGCTGCAGGTCCAGGAATTGGCGTTTCATATCAGATGGGGAGGTGGCCTGGAATTGACGACCCAAGTGGGATAAGGATAACTTAAAGGGGCACCCCCATCTGTATTTGATCCCCTTAGTTTGTAGAATTTGAAGATAGGGTTTGAGGCCCCGCCGTCTGGCGATGGTGACCGGTGAAAGATCGGCAAATAGCTGGAGGGAATTACCCTGAAAGGAGAGATTTTGCTGTTCTCTTGCAGCCTGTAAATTCTTCTCTTTGGTGCGGTAATAATGAAATTTAATGATGACATCTCTCAGGGGGCCATCTGAGGGCTTAGGAGCTAGGGATCTATGTATACAATCGAACTCGAGCCTGTCCACTGGGATCTCTGGGGCCAGTTCCTGGAAGAAGGCAATGGCTGTGCCCTGTAGGTCAGTAATAACTTCAGGGATACTGCGAATACGGAAATTGACCCTGAGGACCCTATTTTCTGCATCTTCTAATTTATCTTTCAGGGTCTCGAGCTCAGCTGTCATCCTATCTATTTCCTCTTCATGTCCCTCCAGCACCGTCGTGGCTAGATCCATACGTTGCTCTAATTGATTGGTGCGATGGCCTATCTCTTTAAGGCCCCGCACGAGGTCTGAGGAGAGTTTGCGGGATGCTACGGTGATTTCATCCCTCACTATGCTGCGGAACTTGGCCAGCAGGTTGTCAGGGTCCATAGGGAGGGGGCTCACCAGGTCTGTGGGGAATTGTTGTAAACTGTCTGCTGGAGACGCTGGAATCTCATCAGGGAGCAGAGTGGCATCATCTGGCTCCAGAGGCTCAGGCGCCATATTGATTTTCCCTTTGCCTGTGGCTGAGGAGGATTTATGACGCTGCTGGCTCTGTGGCCTGTTTTTAATGGAGCAGTACATTACCGGCAGGGTCCAGGGATGGTCCGGAGTCCGTGGAGGTGAGTGAGCTGCGTCCCCGCTCGCTCTGTGCTTTATAAGGCCGGCTAGAGGGTTCCAACGGCGTGGAGTGAAGGAATCAGGCAGACATCTCCGCCGCTCGCACGCATGCGCCCCCCAATTTGGACATTTTCATTTAGGGGAGTACTCACTTTTGTTGCCAGCAGTTTAGACATTAATGGCTGTGTGTTGAGTTATTTTGAGGGGACAGCAAATTTACATTGTTATACAAGCTGTACACTCACTACTTTACATTGTAGCAAAGTGTCATTTCTTCAGTGTTGTCACATGAAAAGATGTAATAAAATATTTACATAAATGTGAGGGGTGTGCTCACTTTTGTGAGATACTGTATATAGATGTACAAGTATATGTGGCTGTGGATGTATATTTGTGCGTATATTTCTAGAATCAAGTCCATTTGCAAACCTAGTATGTTGCTGGGCATATATATGTGTACATATTTGGATGCACACAGGTTTTTATTAACGTATACTTTTTTGACTGTTGTTTGTACCTGCTGGTGCGGTGAGGTATTTTGATTCTTTGGTGCTCTCTGGATGGACTCCACTGTTTTTATGGTGTCTGTGGCTGATATCTTTTTTATAAATCATTGTCAACATGTAAGTCTGTGTTCCTTTAAATACTAAAATTGGCAATGGCTTCTGTATATGTTTATAGGATATATACTTCTTATCATCTGTCTAAATCCTATCCATTTATATTATAGTGCTAATACTCTTCATCTATAAATACACCCCTGGACTCCACTACTCTATCATGGTAGTCCGGGACTTATGAGTAGAACAGTCATTAATATGCCACGTTGACGTTCCTGTTTATCAGCCATTATTTATGTTTACATGTATACATCTAGTTATTTTATATATTTGTAGAAATAAAATTATATTTTTCTAAATACTCTTCTTATAGTGTGCTGCATACACATGGTGATTGATTATTTTCAATCACTAGGACCATTAAAGTTCCACAAGCGGGAAAATATTTTCCACTTATCAGATAGGAGTAAGGGAGAGCCAGCTATCCTGCAGTTCTGGTCAGGACCCACAGCACAGATTTATATAGGGACAAGTGTTATGTGCACTAGGTCCCCTGGGGTATTTAACATACATTTTATTTGTGTAGCACCCCCTAGCGTGGCTGGAGTGTTAATGTTAGGATTTTTGTTAGTGCAGGTAAATTCAGGCCTGGCTGGCAGCCAAGCCTGTGCGTTTTTATGGGTCAGGGTTGAGTGACTCAGGCAGGCTGGATGACTCAGCAGCAGCATCTCTGGTAAATTCTCCCTGCTTGCTGGAAACTTGGAGAAGATTCCAGAAGCAGTTGGGAGTTATCTAGGAGGAGGTGTCTGGAGTGTTCTGAGGGCCCTGACCAATACCCAACAGATAGGTTGGCAGGGGACAGGCCCCCATCAAATACTCAGGGTCAGCCCAGCTGGGGCAGTGGAGTTTGGGTGTAAGATGGAGTGTTAGGCTGTTGGAGGCCTTTGAAAGCAGCCCCCTTGGTCTGGGGGGATAAACTCAGGCCTGGGCTGAGGTGTGGAAGGGACCCCTCTTAATGACACACAGGGGGATCCTGACTAGGAGGCACAGGATCAAGGAGAGGACAGCAAGAGGACACTGCCAGGCAAAACTCTAGGGAGGAAGACAGCCAAGAGGGCTGGTAAGTGTTTCAGTCAGAAGACTGAGAGGCATGCCTAAAGAGACTGAGTGCAAGCAGTCTGGGATAGGTGCAGAGCCACACACAGTTGCTGTGGGAGATACCCATATTTACCAGTGTCTCCTGCAGGGGTAGCGGTACATTTGCATGTGATGGTACTTCATATTTAAGCTACAATATGGCTTACAGAAACGGCCTAATCATATTTACATAAACATAGAATGGAATGTGTGTGAGCCTTCCCAAGCAGAATATTTACAATGCCCGTGGGCAGGTCAGAGTAGGAGATGAATAAATCACATGACACCCACTTAAGCACATGGCTGGATTAACATAGGGGCTAGTGGAGCTGCAGCTCCAGGCCCCTCCCTCAATATAGGCCCATGCCAGTGGCTTATCAATATCTGTGTGCCTTCCTGAAGGAAAAGGAGCCCTCTGTGTACTGCACACATGGAGGAGACAAGTGTTAGTCACTGCAGCCGAGTCCTGTCTCTGCCAATGCCTGACTCCTAATCACAGGATCCTTTGCACTCACACAGATCCTCAGTGTCTGGGAGCTGTCTAGGGGAGGGGCGCTGATGTTGTCCTAACCAGCAGAGCCCGGGAGGAAGGACATCTCCCATGCTATTGAGATAAGGTTAGTAAATTTGTTAGGGAGGTGTTGTGTAATTATTATGCTAGGGGACAGATTGCTGCTTCCCCCCATGTAATGTGTTCTCTTGTGCCCAGTGCCCACCATGTCACGTGCTGTGCATTGTAGTGTCCACCATGCAAAGTGCTGTGCATTGCAGTGCCCACTATGTAATGTGCAGTGCCCACTATGTCGTGCTGTGCCTTGCAGTGCCCACCATGTCATGTGCAGTGCCCACCATGTCGTGCTGTGCCTTGCAGTGTCCACCATGTCATGTGCTGTGCCCACCATATGATGTCATATGCATTGCAGTGCCCCCAAGTAATGTGCTGTGTGTACTATGTCATGTGCTGTGCATTGCAGTGCCCCCATGTAATGTGCTGTGCCCAGTATGTCATTTGCTGTGCATTGCAGTGCTCACTATGTAATGTGCAGTGCCCACCATGTTGTGTGCTGTACATTGCAGTGCCCACCGTGTAATGTGCTGTGCCCTCCATGTCATGTGCTGTGCATTGCATTGCTCTTCATGTGCTGTGCCTTGCAGTGCCCACCATGTAATGTGCAGTGCCCACCATGTCATGCTGTGCCTTGCAGTGACCACCATGTCATGTGCTGTGCCCACCATGTAATGTGCAGTGCCCACCATGTCATGTGATATGCCATGCAGTGCCTGCCATGTCATGTACTGTGCCATGCAGTGCCTGCCATGGGATGTGCACTGCCCACAATGTCATGTTTTGTGCCATCCAGTGCCCACCATGTCATGTGCTATGCCCACCAACCGTGTCATGTGCTGTGTTATTCAGTGCCTGCCATGTAATGTGCAGTGCCCACCATGTCATGTGCTGTGCCTTGCAATGCCTGCTATGTAATTTGCAGTGTCCACCATGTCATGTGCTGTGCCATGCAGTGATCCCACCATGTAATGTGCAGTGCCCATGCAGTGCCCACCATGTCATGTGCAGTTCCCACCAAGTCATGTGCTATGCTGTGCCCACCCTGCCATGTGTTGTGCCCAGCATGTAGTGTGTTGTGCCCACTGTGTAATGTGCTGTGCTGTTCAGCAGTGCCCACCATGTCATGTGCAGTTCCTAACATGTAATGTGCAGTTGCATTGCCCACCATGAAATGTGCTATGCCATGCAGTGCCCACCATGTAATGTGTTGTGCTCACCATGTAATGTGCTGTGCCATTCAGTGCCCACCATGTAATGCGCTGTGCCCACCCCGTCATGTGCTGTGCCATGCAGTGCTCACCATGTAATGCGCTGGACCCACCATGTAATGTGCTGTGCCATGCAGTGCCCACCATGTCATGTGCAGATCCCACCATGTCATGTGCTATGCTGTGCCCACCCTGCCATGTGTTGTGCCCAGCATGTAGTGTGTTGTGCCCACTGTGTAATGTGCTGTGCTGTTCAGCAGTGCCCACCATGTCATGTGCAGTTCCTAACATGTAATGTAGAAAAACCTGAATTGCGCTAATAAATAACAATAATGATTATTAAAAATAATCAATTGTGAATATGATATATCCCAAACTAGATTATTGGGGTAAATAAAATCAAATGAGTGTATGACCCTATTAGTATATAACTCTGTGATCGCTAATAATAAACCTGAAACCAAATTAAATACACATTGAGAAGACAGATGGTAAAAAAAAGTCTCTCAAAAAATTATGAATAGTCCACCCGTGCAAAACAATGTGTATTTAATTTGGTTTCAGGTTTATTATTAGCGATCACAGAGTTATATACTAATAGGGTCATACACTCATTTGATTTTATTTACCCCAATAATCTAGTTTGGGATATATCATATTCACAATTGATTATTTTTAATAATCATTATGGTTATTTATTAGCGCGATTCAGGTTTTTTTTTTTGAGTTGGTAAATGTGTGTCATGTATCTTGAATTGCTGCTTTCACAGTTAAAAGTTCACGTTTTATTTTTTCATCACTTATTTCTTAGCGCAGTTTTATTTCTTTTTTTCTTGGGTTATATTTTTGACACAATTAACTGCTGCTTTGCCATTAAGTTTGAACTATTCAGTCGGTTCATTATGGACATTTTTGATTTTAGAGCCCAAAGGGTTGTGGACACTGCAGGAGTCTTTGACCCTACCCCCACTCCCCTGGATTCAGGGATCAGTGGTTTATTTATTCGGTTAAAAAATCCATCAGCGTCAGAATTGCACACCCAATGGGACATTGCTTTCCTAGAAACGTATATCAAGGAAGCCATGGTCCCCAGGAGTTTAAGGTGGGAAGTCTGCCCCCAAAAAGGAGACCTTGATTTAGAAGGGTGGTTTAAATATTTCAATAATTCTGGCATAGGTCTTTTATGGTTCCTCATTCAGAGGAACAGTGAGAAACTTGCCAGATTGGATGAGGAAATCAAAAACCTTAAAGCCAATCTAGCCCCCTCTAACAGCAGTGAGTAATATAAAGAATGTTCTGGGTCTTTACTCAAGACATTAGAGAAGAAGGAAAGGGACCAAAAAAACAAAAAAAGAAAGAAATATATAAGAGACAAGGGGGATTATCAATCCGGTTTTGTCTTTGGCAGAAAAAACTTGCTTCTGAAAGGGAGGGAGATGGGTCTACGGGCATCCAACCCCAAGGTTCCACAATAGGTATTGCGGACCTAATCCCATTCCCACTCAGACAAGGAGAGATCCCCACCCGCCATCTAGAGATGAGGTCCCCCAGAATAATATGAGGAATAAAGCTAAAGCTAAACTCCCCAAACGTGGGCCTTTGCGGTCACATCCAAGTACTCCTTCTGGAGGACCCATGGGTTACAATAATTCAGGATATAACTATCATTCTCAACGCCAGAGAGGTCCCCTCACGTCTGTGTTGTGATTATCCAGTTAGACAGGGCCCCCCTAACCACCTATCAAGTTATAACCAACCATACCCTATCCAACAATCTGGAGAGAATAGGGAATATGGTTGGAATGTTCCAACACAAAACCGTTTTTTCCCTCTATCCGACTCTGGAGCTCCGACTGTGTATGGCCAATATGAAGGTAGCTATGGCCGGAGAGGAATGGGGGATAAACCAATCCATTACCCTGAATATCAGGAGGGAGGTCCATCACATTTGGGATCTAACCAAGGTTTTGGATTGCCTGGTATTCATGGGAACCATAATTGGGGTTTCCCCAGGAACAGTCAGGGCCAGAAACGGCCGTAGAACGAAGAGAGGAGTTAGAGGGGTAGGCGGATCCAATCAACAAAAAGAAAGAGAATGTAGGGACCGGGATATTCAATTTAAGCAAACAGGTTCTGACAGACTATGAGAAAAAGATACTTGACAACGGTTTGAAGTTTGCTCCGCCCAGGAGCTTGAGCAAATTTCAAACTTATTTGGATATACATTAGTATGTAGGTAAGATTAATATCAAACGTTACATGCTGAACAATCCAATTAGGGAAGCTTCTACTGGGAGGTCCGATTATCAACATTTGGGCCTCTTGAATGCATCTCTTTTCAATCCCCCTGGGTCCTTGGCCCCGAATGTCAGAGTTTTCAGGGATGTTATGTTAAGGGATTAGGAACATATCAAAGTTAAGAAGGTGAGGATGCATAAGGATCCTGAGAACGGGTTGGAATCTCTCTGCAATAACAAATCCCTAGTCATACGACCAGCTGACAAGGGTGGGGGAATACAGTAAAAAATAGTGCAGCGCTGAAGGAAACTTAAACAACTAAAAATGATGATGATAAATGTCCATATATATTCATATGTGATAAATGAATGTAGTAAAAAGCCAGAAGTATCAACGGTGGCAAAGGGTGCTTCATGCAAAACTGAAGTGCACCTTAATCCGTGTTCACACCACTTGCTAGTCAAACCGCTCACCTTGTTACAAAGACCCCTGAGCTAACAGGAAGGTCATACAGGCTTTCACCACTTAATAGTGGTCAGGGTTAAATCTTGACTGGATACCCGGAAACCTCTACAATATAATGGCTTAAACGTTTTCATCCATAATCACATGTAATATAAAAAATAATATAGTGCTCTCTGTATGGCTAGGAATCAGTTAACTTTATTAAAAGACAGGTACTCACATAAGAAGCACTATACCCAGTGCTAGGATAATAGGTGCATAAACTTTTAAAAGTGACAGTGAATGATAAGGCGGCTGCAGTGACGTCTAAGGGATAAATCCGATCCGCACGCGTGTTGTCCAGCAGGACTTCCTCAGCGGTCATAGGGTTCCATGCGTCTAAGCAGTGTTATATAACAAGCCCCTTAATTATCACATCTGTTATCAATAGAGACCCGAGCGGTAACCGTCCAATCAGAACGCTCCGCTCGGGACTAGGAAGTAAAGGACACATATTGTTTCCCTTGGTTGTCATAGTGATCACGTCGTTGTGATGACGCGATGTCGGATCACCTGACAACCTACATCATCCAGTGCCTCCAACCGAGCTACAGGCAGGGCGTGTGTCGCTGCGATAGGCTAACACATGGATGAGGGGAGTGACTAAATGGAATATAAACAACGTGATCACGCCGTCGCAATGACGCAACGTCGGGTCACGTGATGGACTATGTCAGAGGGTGCCTCCCTCCCCAGACAGAAGTAGGGCGGGATCTGCTGTAATGAGATGACGCTCAGTCACATGATCCTCCTGACACCTCATCCGCTATATAGAACGTCAACAGAGGAGGAGGGCAGTCCGTACCAACCCTCAATACAACTCAGGTTGCTAAGAGACGGGACGCTAATAGGACTGAATACACAATCATTAGCTAGCCTCACAAAGCAAACGTATTAATAAAGTGGCAGTGCTATGCCTAATTGATCACTTAATTAACATCTAGAAGGAATCTCCAAATGGAGAAAGAAAGGGGAGAAAAACTCCCAATAGAAAAAATAATTAAAAAACTTTTTAAAAAAACAACCAAAAGTTAAATTTAAAATAAAACTATTATTCATAAAAAATAAATAAAAGACCCTTCACTGCAGCCACCTTTCACAATGAGAATATTCACCTATTATTACAATATTAATGTTACCATAGCCCGCAGATTACATAACCCAAAATATAAAAAAAATTTTTTTATATATATATATATATAAAAAATTAATTAATACCAAAATTAATGATTACCGATCAGAAATAAAACAGTTCAAATCAAACTCGACGTTGAGCCCCGTGGGTACCCCCACTTTTGTCTCATACACCCAGAAGGACTCACGGTGGCTCAATTGTCTTATGAAGTTACCCCCTCTCCAGTGAGGTATGACCTTTTCTACTCCCCAAAACTTTAATTTAGCAGGACTACGTTTGTGACATGTTTTAAAGTGTTTGGAGACATTATGTGAGTCTAGCCCTTTTTTGATATTAGTAATATGTTCTCCAATGCGATTGTGCAGGGGTCGGGACGTCCTCCCCACATATTGTAAGCCACATTCGCATTCCATAATGTATACCACCCCTGCCGTGGAGCATGTGATGAAGTCTTTGATCTGATCTGACTTTCTTCGTGGCTGTAGCAATAAACTCTTTGCGTTTTTTGATATTACCCTTAGCTTGTTTGCATGGTGGGCAACGTCCACAGGCATAGAAGCCTGTCAGGATATTGGATATCCTATTTTCAAACGTAAGAGGTGGGTCGATGACCCCCGGGGCTAACTTATCTCTTAGGGATGGTGCCCTTTTATACACAAACTGAGGGTGTTCGGGGAGAACCGGGCCAAGTGTCTTATCCTGTTTCAAAATAGGCCAATGCTTGCGAATGATCTTTTCAAATTTTTTATATTGGACATTGTAGTCCAAGATAATTCTTATATTCCCTGATTGATCCTGTTTAACCCTAGGCCCATTGGAAACAAGTGTCGTTCTGTCCATTGTACGAACCGTCTCGATGTGTTTAGTAATATCAGATTTATTATATCCCTTTTGTATAAAACGGGCTGATAAAACTTCAGACTGTGCAAAGTATTCATGCTCATATGTACAATTCCGCCTAATGCGTACAAATTGTCCCTTGGGAATGTTGCACAACCATTGTAAGTGGTAGCAACTTCCAAGGGGAATGTACGCATTGCAGTCCGTGGGTTAAAAATGATTTTTTAACTCTAGCTGGTTGTCTTTTATAGAAATATCTAGATCCAGGAACGTAACATGATCATTTCCCACATTCCAAGAGAGGACAATGTTTCTATTGTTCTCATCCAATTTCTGCATGAAAACATCTAAGTTAGATCTGTCACCCTCCCAGATCATTATGATGTCATCGATATACCGTTGGTAACAAATGAGTTCAGGGGGTGTATTCTTATAGATCACTTCTTCCTCCCAGTGTGCCATAAATAGGTTGGCAACACTGGGAGCAAAACGGGCCCCCGTCGCAACACCCTTTGTTTGGAGAAAAAAACGTGTGTTGTACCAAAAGTAGTTTTTAGCTAAACAAAATCTCAGACAGTCTAGAATATAATTCTTATGTCTTCTGGTCAGGTCTGATGATCCACTGCACAGAAGTTAGTGCATCTTTGTGGCTAATGATCGTATATAAGGAACTGACATCCGCCGTTATTAGCACACACAAAGATGAGAGGGGGAGAGACTCTAAAATATGAATAATATGTTTCATATCTTTTAGAAAAGAGCGAGTTTTCATAACCATAGGCTGAAGAAAAAAATCAATGTATTGACCCAGTCTAGAAGAGACTGAGTCAATCCCATTGACTATGGGGCGGCCAAGAGGATGGGTGCTGTTCTTGTGAATTTTGGGCAAAAAGTATATAATAGGAGTACGACAAAAGAATGGATCTAGATAAGAGGCTTCTTTAAAACTAAGGACTCCAATGTTTTTTCCTCTTTCAATAAGATAACTAAATAACTAAATAACTAAGATAAGTGTAACTCTTATTTGAACTGAAGCATTGGGTCCTTAGTGAGTAAGACATACGTATTATAATCACCCAACATATTTTCCATCTCATTATTATAATACGTTTTGCTCAAGACAACCAAGCCACCGCCCTTGTCGGCTGGGCGTATTACCAGATCTTTCCGCTCGGCCAGGGACTCAATACCCTTTTTGATAAATGCTGGTGGGGGAATAGTGATCCTTGATCGGTGTGACTATTTAATAGACATGTGCACACTGAAATATTTTGTTTTGGAATTTAGTTTTCGTCCGAAAAATACATTTATTTAGTTACTCCCGAAATTCGTTTTTATTTATTTCGTTTTTCGTTAAATATTGCATTCGTCCGAAAGCCCAAATTAAGGTCGAATCTGTCATTGAAGGCTTATGGTGTCTGTCGAATGTTCAAAGAAGATTCGACGGAGCAGCTAAACTGTACGGCACCATATAGTTTACCTGCTCCGTGGAATCTTCTTAGAACTTTCAACAGACACCATAAGCCAAAGTAAGTGTGTACTTAGTTCTAGCTATTTTACTGCTCCTCCTCTTTGGTCACAATCAGCCAATAACATTAATCATCATCATTATTTTTATTTATCTTTTCTCCCCTACGTCGAATCTTTTCTCCCCTACGTCGAATCTTTTCTCTCTATGTCAAATCTTTTCTCTCTATGTAGAATAATCTTGGACTAACAGAGTTAAGGTTAGGCACATTCGATCACAAGTTTGATGGACACAGATTGTTATTGTCATCATCATGTCGAATCTCCTATCTATATCGAACTGTTGTAGCAACGAAAACAAAGCATTTGTTTATGTCGGATCTTTCGTTTTTCGGATTCTGCACTTTCGTTATCGCTTGTTAAAACGATAACGAAAATACCTGAAATTCGGACGAAAATGCATTCGGACGAAAACTAATGCACATGTCTACTATTTAAAGGAAATGCATCGTATTGTGGATGATGCAGATACCTATACTCCACTCAATAGGGATCCAGTGGTGAGGTATAAGAGGGAGCTTGAAGTTATTGTAGACAGGGGCTTTCGCAGTGGTATTCTGAACAAAAAAGAAAAGTTGTTTTTGGTGCTAGCTGTTCCCCGTACCCCCGTCATATACTATCTCCCGATAATCCACAAAAGTCTTGCTTTCCCCCTGGGGTGTCCCATAGTCAGTGGGATTGACTCGGTTACGTCCCGGGTGGGCAAGTATATAGACCATTACCTACAGCCTTTGGTTCAGAAGGTTCCCTCCTTTATTAAAGATACCAAACAAGTTATTAATATGCTGTCTACCATCATTCCAAAGAAAGGATTATGGTTGGTCACGGCTGATGTGACCTCCCTCTATACTATCATCCCCCATACTTTGGGATTAGAGGCGGTTGAGTTACATCTGACTAGAGGATCTGGTTTGGCTCCAACTCAGATCAACTTCATTATGGAACTTCTAGAGTATGTGGCCAGTCACAACTACTTCTGGTTGACCATCAATTTTATCACCAAGATAGGGCTGTGGCCATGGGGGCTAAATATGCCCCCAGCTTGGCCAATCTTTTTATGGCCAAGTCCTCTGGGTAAGGTACATTGACGATATCCTCCTCCTATGGGATGGCAGCGAGGTCGCACTTTGAGACTTTATGTTGTTTCTTAATGAAAACAAAGGGATTAGATTGAATTTTGAGGCCAGTCATGAGGAAATAAACTTCTTGGACCTAAAAATCACTGTTAAAGGTGATAAATTCATAACATCCACCTATTTCAAGCCGACCGACAAGAACTCATACATCCCCCTTGATAGTTGTCACTATGAACCTTGGTTAAGGGCAGTTGCTCATGGTCAGTATGCACGTTTAAGACGGAATCAGGCAGCTGTCCTTACCAAAAGGTTGGTGGATAAAGGGTATGATGATGGTGCTTTGTTAAGAACGCTCCAATCTATACGGGATAAAGATAGGCTGTTGTTTTTGGAAGATAAGCAACAGGATGGGGATAACACCCAATTCTCTTTGCCACTTACCACAATGTTTTCAACGCAACATAAAAGTATCAAGAGGTTGATTCGTAAACATTGGCATATCCTAACCAGTGATCAGGTTCTTGGAACCATATTGCCAAAAAATCCCCAGGTTGTGTTCAAAGGAGCATCCTCGCTTGGTAACAGGATTGCCCCCACAGTCCAAGATCCACCAAGTCTGAACAGAAATTTTTTTTCAAAATCTCACGGGGTACCATAGATGTAAAAAATGTCAGGTCTGTACCGTAAATAGATGTAGAGACAGAAAAATCAGTCAGTTTACTTCCACTATCACCTCACAGACGTATGAGGTAGAACCATTTATAACCTGTTCTTCTGAAGGTGTGGTCTACCTTATACAGTGTCCATGTGGTTTACAGTACGTGGGGAGGACCAAAAGGGCACTGAAGGTCAGACTGACTGAGCATATAAACAATATTAAAAGGGGTTTCGATAAACATCCAGTATCAAGGCATTATGATGAGGTACATGGTAGAAACCCCTCTAATACACTATATATGGGCATTGACAAATACAGACCCCATTGGAGGGGTGGGTCATTGGTCAGAGAGATTTCTAAATGTGAAATGTCCTGGATCCATAGACTCAAATCCTATGTTCCATTCGGACTCAATATCGATACCGACGTGAATGCTTTCATTAATAATTCTTGAGCATTTATTGGTTTTAGGGTTCTTGGTTGATTGGGGGTAGTGGGTGCTGTTACTCCGAGCCTCCATCCATTGAGTCCTATGAGTCCCCCTCAGTATTAATGTTTTGACCCATGAGGTTGCTTCTGGATTATTTTAGTATTTTATAAATGTATATGTTTGTGGCATAAGTCACAGTTTTTTCTTCCCCTTTTGTTTAGTTCAGGAGTTTCTACACAAAAGTTTTGGTGGTTTAAACACCTTTCAAGATTGTCATATTACCAGAGTGGTAGGGTTTATCCTGAGCATAATGATATTTTTGCTGTGCATAATGTGGTTCGACCACTAGATGGCAGCAATTCTCATTGTGGTTGTGGTCCCAATAGTACAAATGTTTGGATTTCCAGGCTTAGTTCATACGGTAGGACCTAAGTGTTTGTTATATACTTATATTTACTAGACAAGTAAGAGCTGCTGGTTATTTTAGTGTTCATTTATTAGACAGAGATTAGATGATGTTGAGATGGATCAGATACCTCATGTGAGTTGATCTGTACCAGGTTTTATATGTCAATTGCACTTCCCTTTATGGTTGGGATTGACAATGATATGCATTTCTTACCAACTTTGGATTGGCAATTTTGTGCTATGTCCTTGATATATTTATCAAGGGCCATTTTGTCAACACAAAGTTTTTTATTAATATTTTTTTATTAATAATTTTCACAAATTTTTATCAATTTTGTATTAATCTTTAATAATGTCTAAGGAATTCTTTATGCACACTATTAGCACTGGATGCCTTTTGCTGAATTTGTATCAGACAAATATGCATAGGTGCTTTAAAACTCCATTCATGCTTTGTGGGATACATGGTACACCAGAGTGGTATGAGACTCTTTGGTGTATCAAACTGTACTTGGTCCGATTTTATTATAATATTTATTATAATGTTGGTTAGGAGTGACATTATCTATTGCTATCCATCGGCCTTCCATGTCTGGTCCCGCGGTCCATATCGAGCAATTTGGAAGCTCATTGGTGGACCGTGACTCAGAGCGAGGCTTGGCCCAATGTTCCGGTATTTAGGGAGGTGACGCAGTGTGCCGCCCGTGCCCCTGGATGACGTGACCTATCACGAAACGCATAGGGCGGAGCAGGACTACGCACTGACGTCACCTCCAGTCTGTGTGCTTTCTTCCAGTAGGATGGGTTTTGTCCTTGTGTGTTCGGCCCACACAACGGACTCTAGGCTTGATTACGGATGATATATGTAAGTGTGCTTTTGACGTTTTATAAGAATAAAGATAAAAGGTTTTACACAATCAGAGTTCTCTACTTTTTGTTACATGCCATGTTTACATCTGAACCGATCTGGCCCTTATGACGATCTGAGATACAGCCGCAGCAGTCCAGCACGGGAGATACACTTACTAATACAGCTGACATGCCTTCTATGATCCTCTGTAATGGGGGATCATCTATGTCTGGTAAGGAGTAACCACTTCTACACTGGTGGTGGATCACAATTTTTCGCTACATAACAGTTGAAGATTTTCCTATGTGTGGACTTCTGCATTTTTGTTTTGCACGGGTGGACTATTCATAATTTTTTGAGAGACTTTTTTTACCATCTGTCTTTTCAATGTGTATTTAATTTGGTTTCAGGTTTATTATTAGCGATCACAGAGTCATATACTAATAGGGTCATACACTCTTTTGATTTTATTTACCTCAATAATCTAGTTTGGGATATATCATATTCACAATTGATTATTTTTAACAATCATTATGGTTATTTATTAGCGCGATTCAGGTTTTTCTATTTTTGATTTGGTATATGTGTGTCATGTATTTTGAATTGCTGCTTTCATGGTTATAAGCTCACGTTTATTTTTTTCATCACTTATTTCTTAGCGCAGTTTTATTTCTTTTTTCTAACATGTAATGTGCAGTTGCATTGCCCACCATGAAATGTGCTATGCCATGCAGTGCCCACCATGTAATGTGTTGTGCCCACCATGTAATGTGCTGTGCCCACACCGTCATGTGCTGTGCCATGCAGTGCTCACCATGTAATGCACTGGACCCACCATGTAATGTGCTGTGCCATGCAGTACCCACCATGTCATGTGCAGTGCCCACCATGTAAATTGCTGTGCAGTGCCCACCATGTCATGTGCTGTGTTGTGCCCACCATGTCATGTGCTGCGCCATGCAGTGCCTACCATGTAATGTGCTGTACTCACCATGTAATGTGCTGTACATTGTCCACCATGGCATGTGCCATGCAGTACCCACAATGGAATGTGCTGTGCAGGCCTCACCATGTCATGTGCCGTGTCCACCATTTAATGTGCTGTGCTCACAATGTAATGTGCTGTGCTATGTCGTGCAGTGCCCACCAATGTGCCCAATGGAATGTGGTGTGCAGGGCTCACCATGTCCTGTGCGGTGTCCACCATTTAATGCGCTGTGCTCACAATGTAATGTGCCGTGCTGTGTGGTGCAGTGCCCACCATGTCATGTGGTGTCATGCAGTGCCCACCTTGTCATGTACTGTGCAGTGCCCACCATGCCATGTGCAGTACCCACCATATAATATGCTGTGCCCACCATATAATGTGCTGTGCAGTGCCCACTTGTAATGTGCAGTACCCACAATGTTATGTGCTCAGCTGTGCCCACCATGTCGTGTGCTGTGCCCACCATATAAGGTCCTGTGCCCACTGTGTGCATGTGCTGTGTTGTGCCCACCATGCAATGTGCAGTGTTGTGCAGTACTAACCATGTCATGTGCTGTGCCCACCATATAATGTATTGTGCTTTGCCCACCATTAAATGTGCTGTATCCATGTATCCATCATGTAATATGTTGTGTTATTCCCCCCCCGTGTAATGTACTATGCTGAGCCCTCCACATCGTAATGTACTATGCTGTGCCCCCCATCACTCCCCCCCTCTCTCTGGCTCACCCCCTCACCCCCTCTCTCTCTCTCATCCCCTCTCTTTCACCCTGTTCTCTCTCTCACTCCCATCATCCCCCATTCTCTCTCTCTCTCTCGCCCCCTTCAACCCCCTCTTTCCTACCACCCTCTCTCTCTATCACCCTCTCTTTCTCTCTTTCTCACCCCCTCTCTCTCATCCCCTCTCTCTCTCTCATTCACCCCCTTTCTCTCTCTTTTCCTCTCCCCCTCATCCCCTCTCTTTCAGCCCCCTATCTCGCTATCACCTCCCTCTCTCTCTCTCTCAACCACTCTCTCACACCCCTCTCTCTCTTTAATTTAATTTAACAAAAAATTGTTTGCGTTTTCATATTATTTATTTTCATAAAAAGGCCCACCAAAATCCTTAGCACCAGGCCCATGATACTCTTAATCTGGCCCTGCTAAAGGCAAAGGATGTATGAGGATGCATCACCCTGCATCTGATTTCTTTGATATTATGCAAAACGCATGAATAGATTAAACTGTATTGCACCATTCTGCATGACCTGTGTTTCCCCAGATCTAAAAGTAAAAAAGTGCCTTGAAACATGAAGAAAAGCCCCAGGAGAAAATCTTATGAGTGTGGTAAGGTATGAGAAATCCCTAAAATAGGCTGGTTAGATAAAGCAATATGATATTAGGAGTAGGAATACACACGTCTGTTAAGCTGCTCAACAGCCTGACAGTGGATCAAACAACCTGTGTGCAGAGAATGCACAAAATATTGCTGTCTCTGCACAGAGGTTGGTCATACTCAATGTCTATGGGAGTTCCCCCAGAGTGTACCATACCAGAGGGCAGTAGGGTCCTTGTTTAAGCAGTAAATGAGTATCTGAGCCCCAAAATGGCTGGTGAGATGTTCAGAGGTGCCCATAAAAGAGGAGATGCTTAAACTCAATTTGTACACATGTGCACTGCGAAAAAGGAACCACAGCACACAGAGTTCTAAATCACTCTCAGTGGCATCATTATGGGGGTGCGGGTGGTGCGGACTGCACCCAGGTGACACCCACCAGAGGTGAGACACCCTGGCCAGATCTAGGGGGGAGTGCTGATTTTAGTTGTGCCTCCCCAGGCCGGTCTTTTCATGGATGCTGTTCCTGGCCGCAGAGTGCCTTCCCCCCATCCCTGCACTCATGGCCGGGACAAGGGGAAAGCAGCCTGGAGCAGTGAAGTCTGCAAAGAAGAGGACAGAGAGGAGAGAGTCAGGAGTGTGGGCTGTCCTTTCTCCGTCTTCTGTCAGCAGAAAGATCCTCCATAAAGCATATGACACTGGATTGCTCTTACCACGGCATGTTTATTGTTTGATTCATTGCCTGCTGCCAGGAGATGAGTGGTCATTGGAGGAGATAGGATGAGGGGTAATCAAACTGTGTACAGCATGATCCTGTGTAATCTGCTGTATGGGGGAATTGGGGGATTTGTACTAGGAGGGGGGATTGGGAGTATTTGTGCTAGGAGAGAGGTTGATGGGGTTTGTGCAATAAAAAAGGGATTGGGGGGTCTGTGCTAGGAAGTGGGATTTGGGGGGGGATTTGTGCTTGGAGCAGCGGCAGTACAAAATGGTGTGCCACTGATCACTCTCTTTAAGAAGTGGTCAGCTTAAGCCACGAAATGAGTTGACAGTGTTGTGTGTGTATCCTTTGAGCAATAAAGAACCCTTTTACCCTTCTTATCATTCAAGTTACGTTTAAGCATCTCTTCCTTTATGGGGGTCTCTGCACATATCACCATCCATTTTTGGGAGTCGGCCCTTCAAATTACCCAAATCGAAATTCTTCATAAGAATTAAGAACCTGTAACAGATCCTTAGTTGTAATATTCCCTGCCACACCTGAAGATTATGGTGGCGGGAGGGCATGGAGGATTTCTACTGACAGAAGAGGAATCAGCACAAGAGACACATCCTATAGTTATGTCCCTTATGTTGATTTTTCATTTTTTTTTGTTTGTTTGCTTATTGTTTTATTTTTATTTTAGCTACACTTAGGCTTTAAACATCGTGTATGCTTTACTGTAAGCTACAATTTATACAAATCTGTTAATATTCACAGATTTATGACATATTTCCAGAAATACCTTATAACATACATTTTGTAGAACCTTAAATACATGAAATCACATACATCGCCGAAGATTATAATTATTTCCAGACAATACTTTATTTTTATTAAAGAAAGCATAACTGCCAGAAGTAAAATTACTTTTGAAACTAAAAATATTCATTGACTGTTGGAAACATTTGCTTTTTTATTTATATATTAATAAACAAATGCATGATTAGTGCATTCCACTCAATCTTTAACATTCAGTTGAAGTGCAGGCAAAAAAACAAAGGCTATCTGCCCAGGGGTATTGTATTTAATTTTGTCTAGAGATGAGCAGACCAATCCATGTGACAATGTTTATAGTGAATCATGCTGCTTGTATACAAGTAACTCATACAACCTTTATTTGGTGTATATTGAAGCCACCATGTAGGAGGATGCAGCCCTTTAAATCTTGCCCCATCCTCGGAGTGTCTGGCCATTCGGTGGAAATATTTTCTGGTAATGAAACTCTTCGTATGAGGAGATGTGGGGCAAACACTGTGGAGGTGTTGGGACTCTGGTGATTGAATTAATTTGGTTCTGCCACACTAGTTAGCTACCTTGGGGTGTCCTGGGGGCTTCAGCTTTGATTAATTTGGGATCATGAAGTGGGTCCAGGCACATGAGCTAATAACCAAGTAAATGGAAAGTCCAGAGTTCAGGTACATAGTCTGACATAGTCTGACAATCTTGACCTGAGCTATTACAGATGTCCTGAGTCTTAAAGGTTTAATGTTCAGCAGTAGAAGTAAATCCCTGTTACAATGTGGATATTTGTTGTGGCAGTGGTAGACCTTCCAGTCATCGCTGGCATCCCCATGAAGCATTAATTCCATTGATGAGCTGCAGAATAAGATAAACATTTTTACATTTGCAGTGAAATATCAGCGATTATGTGTGTTTTTATGCATTTATAGGACATTTTTAAATGCTTATAAATGCCAGAAAAATTGTACAAGCCGCACTTTATGTTTACATGCGTTCAGGTGCATTCAGTGTAGCAGCATCATTTTGAGAAAATAGAATACAGTGTGAAGATTAAAAACTTCTGCTTCTGAGCAGATTTAAAATCACACAAACACACATGCAAGTATAGGCATTTAGCTGAGATACTTTTAGGTACAACCTTTCTGTGGAAGTGACTTTGATAAAAGTTGGACCAAAAACAAAAAGTTGAACCTAAAACAGATCAATTTGCATAATTATTATTATTATTATGATACAGGATTTATATAGCACCAACAGCTTGCACAGCGCTTTACAATATAAAGGGAGACAATACAGCAACAATATAACTCAATACTCCTGCAAGCTTACAATCTAATAGGGAGGGGCTGGTGAAACAAAGGGTAATAACTGTGATCGATGAACTGGTGAGAAGTAGAAGATTTGGTTGTTAGCTGAAGGAAGGATAGGCCTCCCTGAAGATTTGAGTTTTCAGGAATCGCCTAAAAGTGGACAGAGTAGGAGATAACTGGACAGATTGGGGTAATGATTTCCAGAAGTTTGGAGAGGCTCTAGAGAAGTCCTGGAGACGAGCATGGGAGGAGGAGACAAGGGAGCTAGAGAGCAGCACCGAAAGCTGAGCTGGCCTGGCACCCACCTAGATCCTTCACCCAGGGCCCTCCAATTTTCCTCAGTGATTTCCGCCAGCCTTCCATCTTCTTCAACGGACTTGGACATTCTCGTTGGTAATGACCTACATCTTCACAGTTGTAACAGATCACTGAACATGAGAATTTCTTTGCTGGAATGATCTGTGATATCTCTTCACATTGCACCACAGCTCTTTTTGTTAGCTGGGTCACCATCCCCATTATCTGGAATATCTGTGTATTCAATGTGGCTATTTCAGACTGGATGTCAAACTGCTCTGATTCTTTGCACAACCTGGAGGTGGTGACTGGGTCCATCTCGATGACTTGGCTCATTGGCACGACCATCACACTGTGAGAAGGGTCAGAAGGTATCCCGGACAAGTTCCCCCATGTCTAGCGCAACCCCCGCAGGAGCCGCTGGTATTTTTTTTATTGGGTCCCTTCTGCCCTGCATCTGTGATGACTCGCCCCTTTCCTGAACCTGAGAACACTGACACACCTTGAAGTTTTGAATGGGCTTTATTTAATGGCAAAGCCCTAGGAATGGGTTAAATAACGAAAACAATTGCAATATAGCAATGTAGGCACCTTGTTAAGTGACACCATTCACAGGGTGTCACTGTTCATTCACCACATCTGCCTGGGAAGCAACTGGTGCACAAACATGCACTAGGCAAGTGCTAGTGAGCGATACTGGCTTGTAATTGCAGAATAATGACAATCCAACACAGTACAGCAATAGAAAATGACATTTTTCAAAGGCAATACAGCCTACCTACTGCCTAATGCAAATTTGTCCTGCCTAATCACTGGCCAGTGGGACTATGTAGAGAGTCTGCCGGCGATGGGGCCCTTACGTGGGAGTACTCACTAAAGTAAACAAGATGGTGGCTGGAAGTCTCTCACCACTGATGACTGATTCTAGTCCTGGGGGGTTCCTCTGTAGCTGGTGAAAGGGTCCTTCCTCTTGAGCCAGCTCTTTGCAGCTTTAGCAGGTAGCTGGAACACGTGGTCACTGGGAGCAACTGGAACAGAAGCACACTCTCTCCTCCCTCACTGCATTAAGTAGTGTTCAGCATAGCAACAGCCCACAGCCTGGTCCCTGCACACAGTTTTGCATGTGATTCAGGTGCAGCACACTTTTCCTGGCAGAACAGATCCCCTGGCAACTGTATGTGGTCAGCAGGTCACAACAACAGTCCTGTGGATTCTTGTAGCCCTTAGCCCTGTACCACAAACTTCCAGGCTAACACTCTCTGGGCATACACACACAGCACAGTTCAGCTCCCAGACTCTCTAATAGCAGTCACAGAAAGTATTCAATTCTGTTTCTCTCCTCACAGAACACTTCCCGGGGATGTATTGTACTAGCCAGGCGCTCCTGTTCCCCAAGTGGTTCCCAGGCTCTCTAAAATGGGTCCCAGAGCCCTCTCATCAGATCCCCCACCGATTTCCTGCTTCTCTCAGAAGTGAGAGGCTGAAAAAATGTCCCACAGCCAATCGGGAACCAGCCTGGCTTAGGCAGCTAATCAGGAGTCCTCCTTCTTCAGGGCTGCTAGGGGCAGGGTCCTCTTCAGCTGTAGCAACAGCCAGTCAGGGAACAGTCCAGTCCCCTCTCTCTCTGTAGCTGTCCATCACATGAGATTAGGAAAAAAATGTCCTTTCTGTGTTTATTTTGTCAGCACTGCTGGGGAAAAAATTAAAGAGCCCAGTGCTACATAAGCCATACACCAATATAGTGATCATCCTTTTTCAACCATCTGCAGTTTACATGACTTCTATTTTTGCATGGTACCCCTTGTTGGAAAAACAACAACATGTAATGTAAAGCAGCTTTCTAATGTGACTATAAACTATATATATATATGCATTATACCTTTCTATCCAGCAGGTGGCACTGCAGTGTTATAATGTGTATTCTATGGTACGGTAACCAGAGAAGGTGCTTGTCTTTCCTCAATATATGTACTTGTATTGTCCTGTTTCCTGTTCCATGATGTAAAGACATGTTCTGATATTTCTCCATGACAGTAAAGTATTCTGCTGTATACAAGAAGCTTCCAGCACATGATTCAATACCCTGCTAATACCCCTCACCCACCTTAACAATCTTCATATGCTTGACAGGGCCCATATAATTGTGGCCCTAACATGAGTCAATCCACCACAGACCAACTCACCACCAAGAAGGTCTAGCACTACCTCGTCCCCTATATTACATATACAGATGACATTTATAATCATAGTTATACCCACAGATCTCCTGGAATTAATGTGTGAATTCAGAAAAAGGATCTTTCTGCATCCTGGAAGTACAGTCTTAACTATTAGAGTTGTTTAACTAGTTACCGACCACCCACCGCAGTTGTACTGGCAAGTTAGCTCCACTGTACAAATTGCCGTCATTGTACGTCGGGCGCATACACAGCGATTTGTAGGCGTGCCCATTCACGAGCAGGGGAGCCAATTAGCGGGTCCAGTGGACTCAATGTCAGCCGGCCACCCAGGATCGCTTCAGAGACAGAACGGGGATCTGTCAGTGTAAGCAAACAGATCTCCGTTCTGTCAGGGGAGGAGAGAGAGACATTGTCTGTTCCTAGTGATTAGGAACAACAATCTGTCTCCTCCTCCTCCAGTCAGCCCAGCCCCATACAGTTAGAAACACCTCCCTAGGGAACGCTTAACCTCTTGATCACCCCCTAGTGTTAACCCCTTCTCTTCCAGTGACATTTATACAGTAATCAGTAGCTATTTTTAGTTCTGATCTTTGTATAAATGTCAGTGGTCCCAAAAAAGCATCAAAAGTGTCTGATCTGTCTGCCGCAATGTTGCAATCCCTCTAAAAATCGGAGATCATCGCCATTACTAGCAAAAAATTTAAAAAAATAATAAAAATGCCATAAATATATCCCCTATTTTGTAAACACTATAACTTTTGCGCAAACCAATCAATATATGCTTATTGAGATTTTACCAAAAATATGTAGAAGAATACATATTGGCTTAAACTGATGAAGAAATTTGGGGGTTTTTTTGTTTTTTTGGAGCGGAATTTATTCTAGCAAAAAGTAAAAAAATATTGTTTTTTTTTCTAAATTGTCGCTATTTTTTTGTTTATAGCACAAAAAATAAAAACCGCAGAGGTGATCAAATACCACCAAAAGAAATCTCTATTTGTGGGGAAAAAAGGACATCAGTTTTGTTTGGGTACAGCATCGCACAACAGCACATTTGTCAGTTAAAGCGACGCAATGCCGTTTCGCAAAAAATGGCCTGGTCATTAAGGGGGCAAATCTTCTGATCCTTAAGTGGTTAAAGAGCAGAGAATACTCTTTTTAGGAAGAGAATAGGTCCCTTGTAGAAGGCTATAGGTTATGCTTTTCGTAGGTCACCAAAGTGTTGCAATAATCAGTATATTCAACAATTGAACCTAGAGTGGATTTCTATATACTGTACAGCTCCTATAATCCTTAGGAAAAATCCTAAATGAAGTTGCTGTATAAATCCTAACTGAATGTTCCTTATTACTATAATGCAGCCAGGCTAAGAGCAACAGTCTGACTCTCAGGCATGCTGCTAGCACAGGTTATTTTAACTCACACTGCAGCATCATATATTGAAAAATACACAAAGAAGAGCACATTTATTACTGTACATGCTGCCAGACTGCATTAAAGTAAAACATAACTGGGTTTTAGGGTTTGTTTTTCTGTGCTAAATGCTCTGTTTTGGTGTGACAGCATGCAGCTGTCAATTTTTGGATGTAGTGAGCCACAGTGAGTGGGCAGGGCGATGCACGTTTAATTCCTAGTGGTTATTGCCATTAATCCAGTGTGGAAAAATGCCAGTCACCGCTCTATATGCGAATGAGCCCTTAGAGTTTCTGAAAACTTGTTTGGGGAACTGCAGAAAGGGGTCACTGTGAATGGTGAAAACCTTTGCTTGGGATCCCTATTATTAGCAGTTATTCCTCAGTATAAGGATGTCATTTGTTTTTCTGCTACAGGTGGTGTGCTGACACAGGGATTAACAAATACATGTGATTGGATCTTTGGAAGAGTTATGTAAATATCAAAATGCCTTGATGTATGTCAGTCTGAAGCAGTGGTTGTTCTGAGACAGGCTGCAATAAATAATGCCCACATGTTATACTGAGCCTCCATTATTGAAATACCTAAAACCCAGTGAATTAAAGGGGTGGATCATGGACAATAATGCTACAGAGAAATAAGCTAGATGATGCTGGATATTCAATGGTCCAAAATGAGGTTTATCTGACTTCTTGCAACTTCTAATGCACATTGTGAAAAGCTTACACTGTTCAGTGAAATCAGAGTAAGCGGTTTATGTACAAATGATTCCTCTGCACAACTGTGCAAGACTGAAGGTAATGCCAGAATTTAAAGATGATTTCCAGATATGTATATTTTTTGTACATAGCTACATTGGGCCAAGGTGCTTCGCAAACTAGCACATTATGACAGGCTTACCTTAAAATAAAGCTCTCCAGCGGCGCGCTTGTCACCACTGCCGGGGCTTCCATCCTCACCCGGTCTTCCTACTGGATTTACGGCCTTTGGCCAACTTGATATTAGGCATGCGTTGCAGCACAGAGCTCTGAATGGACAGCACCATCAATTCAAAGCTCAGTGTGCATGCGCCAGTGACGTCACCTGTTGCTACTAACATAAATATCTCCTAAACAGTGCATATTTAGGAGATATTTTTTGTACCTACAGGTAAACCTTATTGCAAGCTTACCTGTAGGTAAAAATTGCGCAGGCGGCTTTACTACCGCTTTAAATTGCTAAAAAGGAAAGTAGTGTGAAAAGTAAAGAGTTAAATACCAACAACATGCACCACTTGAAAGAAAAAATAGTTTGATGAATTGTTGATTCTGTAAAAGGGATTTAAGCTTGGCCCAGACAATGCCTTACATAGATACTATTAATCAAATTCCATGCAGCTATGAACTTCCTCCAGATCAACAATCAACTGATTATCAGATCATTTTTAAACTTAAACAATAAAACATGAACTCCTTTAACATTTATTTTGTATGGCCAGCTAGAGACTTATTTAACTACTTCCACACCAGCCGCCGCAGTTATACTGCGGCAGGTTGGCTCCTCTGCGCAAGCCATCGTAGCTGTATGTCGGCTCTTTAAGACACCTCCGGCAGCCGCGCGTTCCTGAAGCGCATCCCCGGAGCCAATGCGAGTGCCCGGCGGGTGCGATGACCGCCCGGCACCCGCGATTGCTCGTTACAGAATGAGAAAGGGGATGTGTGTGTGTAAACACACAAATCCCGGTTCTCTCAGGGGAGATGAGACAGATCGTGTGTTCATACTAAGTATGAGCACCGATCTCTCTCTTGCCCTGGTCAGTCCCGTCCCCCCTGCAGTTAGAACACACCTAGGGAACACAGTTAACCCCTTGATCACCCCCTAGTGTTAACCCCTTCCCTGACAGTGTCATTTATACAGTAATCAGTGCATTTCTATAGCCCTGATCGCTGTATAAATGTCACTGGTCCCACAAATGTGTCAAAAGTGTCCGATTTGTCCTGTCCAATATCGCAGTCCCGATAAAAATCGCAGATCACCGCCATTACTAGTAAAAAAAATAATGATAATAAAAATGCGATAAATCTATTCCCTATTTTGTAGATGCTACAACTTTTGTGCAAACCAATCAATATATGCTTATTGAGATTTTTTACCAAAAATATGTAGAAGAATACATATCGGCCTAAACTAAGGAAAAAATGATTTTTTTTTTCAAAAAAATTGGGATATTTATTATAGCAAAAAGTAAAAGATATTGTGTTTTTTTTCAAGATTGTCGCTCTTCTTTTGTTTATAGCGCAAAAAATAAAAAACTCAGAGGTGATCAAATACCACCAAATGAAAGCTTTATTTGTGGGAAAAAAGGACTTCAATTTTGTTTGGGTACAGTGTCGCACAGCCGCGCAATTGTCAGTTAAAGTGACACAGTGCCGTATCGCAAAAAAAGGTCTGGTAATTGAGCAACCAAATCTTCCGGGGCTGAAGTGGTTAAAAAAATGGTGCAAGGAACAAAGCACTGAGGACTAAGTATAGAAGCAATCGCAACCGATCAGAATAATTCCAGTCTGACTTCAGCAAAATGAATTGTGATGGGTAGCTAAGGGTTAATGTATTTGGCTGCTTGCACTGATTGTTGTATAATGTCAAAACTGCCAGCTTTTTCATTTTGGATAGAGTGGAGAGGATTGTTATCTGTGTGAGATTTTTACTATAAAAGTCAAAACAATGTGCAGTGCATATGTACGTTTATAAATATTGTAAAAACTCATAAATCATAGAACATATCTTAGCCACTTCAGCCCCGGAAGGATTTACCCCCTTCTTGACCAGAGCACTTTTTACAGTTTGGCACTGCATCGCTTTAACTGCTAATTGCGCGGTCATGCAATGCTGTACCCAAACAAAATTTGCGTCCTTTTGTTCCCATAAATAGAGCTTTCTTTTGATGGTATATTTGATCACCTCTGCGGTTTTTACTTTTTGCACTATAAACAGAAAAAGACCAAAAATTTTGAAAAAAAGCGATATTTTCTAAAAAAAAATCCAATAAACTCAATTTTAATCATACATTAGTACATACATTATACAATATTAGTAGTCAAAAATGTATTCAGCCACATGTCTTTGGTAAAAAAAATGTCAATAAGCGTGTATTTATTGGTTTGCGCAAAAGTTATAGCGTCTACAAACTAGGGTACATTTTCTGGAATTTACACAGCTTTTAGTTTATGACTGCCTATCTAATTTATTGAGGTTCTAAAATGGCTGGGCAGTACAAAAACCCCCCAATGACCCCATTTTGGAAAGTAGAAACCCCAAGGAAATTGGGGCATGTTGAGCCCATTGAATATTATTTTTTTTTGTCCAAAGTGATTGAATAATGACAAAAAAAAAAATTTACAAAAAGTTGTCACTAAATTATATATTGCTCACACAGGCCATGGGCATATGTGGAATTGCACCCCAAAATGCATTTAGCTGCTTCTCCTGAGTATGGGGATACCACATGCGTGGGACTTTTTGGGAGCCTAGCCGTGTACAGGGCCCCAAAAACCAAGCACTGCCTGCAGGATTTCTAAGGGCGTAAATTTTTGATTTCACTCCTCACTACCTATCACGGTTTTGAAGGCCATAAAGCTGTTCCAGCAGCTAAGGATGGGTATAGTGATGGCGTAGTTTGATTCCCGTGCCGGCATGTGATACAAGCCTTGTTCGCACCCGGCTTGCGCTTCACCCCTCGCTTTCGCCCGGTCCGGAAGTGACGTATGGACATGACAGAAAATCTCCCAGTCACTTCCGGTGAAAGCGAAGGGTGAAGTGCAAGCCAGGTGCGAACGAGGCTTGTATTGCACGCTGGCACGGGAATCAAACGACGCCATTACTACACCTATCCTTAGCTGCTGGAACAGCTTGGTGCCGGCTCATGGGCACTTCCAAATGTGAGTGTTGAATTTACTTTTTTAACTTGGCTATAATAAACAGCTTTTAAACATACTGCGCAATGATCGCTGTTTATTATTTCTTATGAGGACAACTAAGGCATTATGTAGCGCATTGGGGTCAGCAAAGGCAAGATTCAGGTGGAGTGGTTATCCCTATTAATGAACCAAAGGCGTATTGTCATTAAAGTCTGGTGAGTGGCCAATCCATATGGTGGTGGTCTTGTCACGGAAGTGGTGAATATGTCACGATGAGTCACGGATAACACATATTGTAAACCTACAGGAAGGCTGCAAACTATTGCACATTGCACTTTGAACATGAATTTGGACATTATATATTATTTTTTTTGTGGATTTTTTTGCATTTTTTTGCATGTTGGAATTTACTTTGCACATGAATTTGTGGAATTTCTTGCATGCTGGAATTTTACATTATTTGTTTGCCGTTCTATATACTGATATTTGTTTTATGGAAATATTATCTGATTTTTAAGGCACTATTACACAGAGTATGAGTTTAAGATATTAGTGTGGTCCAAAGGCTAAATAGAGTGGTGTATTGTAAAATAGAGTAGCGCACTCAACACATACATTATACCCCAAGCTATTTGCTGGGAGGCATGGTGAGTATTTTGAAGCTCTCATTTGTTTTTGAAAATGAAGAAAGAAAAGAAAAATGTATTTTTTTTTTCTCAAAACTTTGTGACAAAAAGCGAGGTCTGCAAAATACTCACCATACCTCTCAGCAAATAGCTTGGGGTGTCTACTTTCCAAAATGGGGTCAATTGGGGGGGGGGGTTGTGCCATCTGGGCATTCCATGGCCTTCAAAACTGCGATAGGCAGTGAGGAGTGAAATCAAAAATTTACACCCTTAGAAACCCTGAAGGCAGTGCTTGGTTTTTGAGGTCCCGTATGTCCCGTATAATTTCACATACTCCCATGGCATGTTTGAGCAATATATCATTTAGTGACAACTTTGTGCAAAAAAAAATTGTCTTTTTTCCGCAACTTGTGTCATAATATAAAATATTCCATGGACTCAACATGCCTCTCAGCAAATAGCTTGGGGTGTCTACTTTCCAAAATGGGGTAATTTGGGGGAGTTTTGAACTGTCCTGGCATTTTATGCACAACATTTAGAAGCTTATGTCACACATCACCCACTTTTCTAACCACTTGAAGACAAAGCCCTTTCTGACACTATTTGTTTACTTGAAAAAATAATTTTTTTTTGCAAGAAAATTACTTTGAACCCCCAAACATTATATATTTTTTTTTAAGTAAAGGCCCTACAGATTAAAATGGTGGGTTTTTCATTTTTTTTTTCACACAGTATTTGCGCAGCGATTTTTCGAACGCATTTTTTGGGGAAAAAACACACTTTTGTTCATTTTAATGCACTAAAACACACTATATTGCCCAAATTCGATGAAATAAAAAATATGATCTTAGGCCAAGTACATGGATACCAAACATGACATGCTTTAAAATTGCGTACAAACGTGCAATGGTGACAAACTACATACATTTTTAAAAGCCTTTAAAAGCCTTTACAGGTTACCACTTTAGATTTACAGAGGAGGTCTACTGCTAAAATGACTGCCCTCTATCTGACCTTCGTGGTGATACCTCACATGCATGGTGCAATTGCTGTTTACATTTGACGCCAGACCAATGCTTGCGTTCGCCTTTGCGCGAGAGCAGGGGGAGACAGGGGTGCTTTTTTTTTTTTTGCTTTTTTTTTTTTGGCTTTTTTATCTTATTTTTAAACTGTTCCTTTAATTTTTTTTTTATCATTTTTATTGTTATGTCAGGGAATGTAAATATCCCCTATGATAGCAATAGGTAGTGACAGGTACTCTTTTTTGAAAAAAATGGGGTCTATTAGACCCTAGATCTCTCCTCTGCCCTCGGAGCATCTGACCACACCAAGATCAGTGTGATAAAATGCTTTCCCAATTTCCCAATGTCGCTGTTTACATCCGGCGAAATCTAAGTCATGAAATGCTCATAGCTTGTGGTTTCTTAGGCCATAGAGATGATTGGAGCCATTCTGGTCTCTGATCAGCTCTATGGTCAGCTGGCCGAATCACCGGCTGCATTCTCAGGTTCCCTGTTGGAACAGGAGAGCCAGAGAAAAACATGGAAGACGGTGGGGGGGGACATTCACTCCCACTGCTTGTAAAAGCAGTCTAGAGGCTAATTAGCCGCTAGAATTGCTTTTAAATGAAAGCCGACCACTGGCTGAAAAGAATGATACCAAGATGATACCTAAACCTGCAGGCATCATTCTGATATAACCACTCAAAGTCCAGCAACATACCAGTACATTGCTGGTCCTTGTTGGGCATATATTGTAATCTTTTTTTTCATGCAGCCTGTGGGCTAAACAAAAAAAAGAGATTGATTGGTGGGTATGCCCACCATTAGAATACCTGCCTTCATCCGCCCACTTCTAATGATGGGCATACATGCACCATTTATATATGCCGAAGCATGGGGGCATCCGCCCTAAAAGTTAGGAGTAAATCGCTCTTTCGCCCCTGCTGCCCCCATGCTCCGGCACATATCACCTCCGACAGCGTTGGAGTCATGGCTTTATGTATCATGGGAGCAAACGCTGTTGCTGTCAAGATAAATAAATCCGCGCTGCAGCTGAATGGCGTACCTGAAGACAAAAAAATGGTTAACAATAAAACACAGTAAACAGTAAAGTATAAAAAATTGCATACCCGAAAAGCAAACACGATAAAACATCATAACAATAAAACATTGCAGAATAGAATACAGTAACAAAGAGCAGAACAATAGAGAGAGAATAGAGAGAGAGAGAACAATAAAACAACAACTATTTTTGTTTTTTTTAATTCTATATATTTTTTTGTGTTTTTTTTTTTTTTTACACTTTTTTTTGTAACTGTAACTCTTATAACTGTAACCGATTCCAGGTTCGGGTCTCTCAAAATGCGATGGCATCTTGGGAGACCCTGTGAAAGTGTGCCTAGTCTGTGCAATGCTGTACCCTACGCTAATACTCAACTAGTATATAGTAGCGTTCAAAACATTCACCAATGCAAAGACCAGGATTGTCAGGACAGGAGGGACAATAATAGCAGGTGTCATGCCTATATCCGCGCTTGCTGCAGACACGACATCTTTTTTGGGGGGGGTCGTTGGGTAGGGGTACTCGGGAGGACATAAAGAAAATGCCTCTCATGCACCTGACTGCATTTGGTTGGGGATGTGAATGAGGGAAGTACGGGTGATGCAGAAGTGGTGGGTTCCCAATTAGGATTGGCGAATGCAGCAGGAAGGGCATTATGGGCACGACGGGCCTGTGTTTGTCTTCTTCTTGGTGGCAGCGGGACACTACTTGTGCTTGCCACCTCACCAGCTTGAACTGCACTTATGGGACTCGCCACGTCACCAAGTGTTACTGCAGTGCTGGTTTGACTACGACCGGGATGTACTAGGCCGTTGGTGCTTGCCAGTTCACCAAAACGCTACCAAAAAAACTGTTAGTGATTGCAGGGATCAGGCTTGACTCTGCGAACGCTGCAGTTATGTGTTTAGTGTTTTGTAAGTGACAGTGATCGATTGAGGGGCAAAACGCAGGTGCTAGCAGGTATCTGGGCTGATCGCGCTAACACTGCGTTTTTGGGAACCCTAACCTGCTGGGGATGCTAGTATAGATCTGATTAGATCAGATATTGATCCGTTCAGATACTATACCACTAAGGGAGGTGTACGGTGCGTGCGTGGGTATTAGCGCTACTGGCACTAACCTAACGCTGCCTGGGGCTGGTGCTTGCCAGTTCACCAAAACGCTACCAAAACAACTGTTAGCGATCGCAGGGATCAGGCCTGACTCTGGGAACGCTGCAGTTATGCATTTAGTGTTTTGTAAGTGACAGTGATCGATCGATACTGCACTTGGGTGGGCTGGGGCAGGCCGGGCGGAGGGGCAAAACGCAGGTGCTAGCAGGTATCTGGGCTGATCCCGCTAACACTGTATTTTTGGTAACCCTAAACTGTGGGGGACGCTAGTATAGATCTGATCAGATCAAATATTGATCCGTTCAGATACTATACCACTAAGGGAGGTGTATGGTGCGTGCGTGGGTGTTAGCGCTACTGGCACTAACCTGACACTGCCTGGGGTGACGCAGACCCCAAAACCTAACTTATATCACCGCCGGGCGATCAGGGGGCTAAACCTTTATTCAGTAATAAACGGCGGGTGCCCTGAAACTATAAAAAATAAACAAACTAACCAGCGTCACCCATAACAGTTATATGGTGATCACTGGTGAGAGGTTTAACTAGGGGGCAATCAAGGGGTTAAAACCTTTATTAGGTAGTATATGGGGGTCCCTGACGCTATAAAACGCTGGCAGCGAACCTATATATTTACCTCCCTAACTAGCGTCACCAGTGACACTAATACAGCGATCAGAAAAATGATCGCTTAGTGACACTGGCAACGGGGGGTGATCAAGGGGTTAAAACTTTATTAGGGGGGGTTAGGGGGTACCCTAGACCTAAAGGGGGCTACCTTTAACTGCTAACTGCCCTAACTGTCACAAACTGACACCAATGCAGTAATCAGAAAAAAAAACTGCTATTGGTGTCACTGTGACAGGGGGGGTGATCAAGGGGTGATCGAGGGGTGATGGGGGGGTGAAATTGTGCCTAGTGTGTTTTACTGTAAGTGTAGTGTTTGTGCACTTACTCAGATGTCTTCTCTCCTTGGTGCCGACCCGAGGAGAGATGACATCACTTCCTCTGCCGCTGTTTACATGACAGCAGCAGAGGAAAATTCTCATTCGTTGGGAGTGATCGCGAGGGTGTGGCCATGAATAGTGGTCTACCCCTCAGCCTGGATCGCTCCCCTAACGAAGCCGACCGTCTCGGGCACCGGGGGGGGCGCATCGCATCGCCAGGTACGTGATTTTGCCTGCCCGTGCCATTCTGCCGCAGTATATCTGCATTGAGCGGTCAGCAAGTGGTTAAAGTGTAAGTCCACCCTAACACTAAACTCCCTGCATCTACAGACATCCATGATCTAACACTAACCTATCTAGCCCTGTAAAGAAGAAATCAGTATACATACCTTTTTGAAGCCAATCCAATCCACTCTCCAGCGGTGGAAGCTCTGCAGAGGACACGGCCGACAATGGCTGTGAAATGAATGTGGAGAGTGGGCGCATGTGCGGAGTCTAGCGGTGCGGTCATGCACTGCTAGAGCTACGCACCGCTGAGGAGAAAAGCAGCAGTTAAAGCGGAGACCACAAGACAATAAGGTACCCACCTTCCTCCGCTAATCTCCGGGAACCTGCTTTCTCATTTTCGGCCACAAAAATGGCGCTGGGAAGCGGCCGTGCCAAGGCAAAGAATCCCCTGACAAAAGACTCACAGGCGAGAGCCGCAACTAAGATTGCGCCAGCCCCTGCCTCATACACGGCCTCAGTGCGCTCACACAGGCAAAGATTACCACAGCCAATCTCCCCAGGGGAGTCAGACAGTGAACTGAATCTCTCACAGAATTCCACTCAGGTTTCCACTGCTTTCCCAGTTCGATTACAACAATTTGAGCGTATGCTTCATAAAGCACTAAAGCAGATCTCAGAGCAAATCATTAACAGCCTCACTAAAGAGATAAGCGAGCTGGGCAACCATACAGCTGCATTAGAGCTCAGAGTGGATGATATTGAAATCTCCGCACAAGACTATATGACTGAAATGGAGAATTTAAAAGAGGAAAACTTAACACTTCTAACTAGACTGGAAGATAATGAAAACCGAGCCAGACGTTCCAATCTGCGTATCAGGGGTATCCCTGAAACGGTCACTGATCTGCAATCTGCTATCACAGCATTATTTCAAGAACTTCAACCGGCTTTTCCAAATGAACGCTTGGAATTAGACAGAGTACACCGGGCCCTCACAGCCAAAAAAGCAGATGGTCCCCCACGCAAAAAAAATCACAAAATGCCATTACTACCGGACAAAAGAACAACTCATGGCAGCTGCTAGAGATAAAATAGCTTTAAACTTCCAGGGCAATAACTATCAGCTGTTCGCCAACTTATCTTAACTTACCATAGCCAAAAGGCGTGCAATGAAACCTCAGCTAATGGAGCTACAACGTCATAACATTACATACCAGTGGGGTTTCCCTTTCTTCATTCGTTTTGTCTATCAAGGCTCTAAATACATATGCAGATCTGCAGAAGAGCTTCAACAAACCCTCTTAAATTTGCACCTGGTGGAAGCCCCATCTAACATCTCTCCATCACGCAGAACAGCCTCCTCCTCATTGCCAAACAGCACCTTTCAGATCTCTGGGAAACCTTTATAAAAAAATAAAAATAAAATAAAAAAAGTATCACGGACAGTACTCAATTTTCTCTGTCACAATTGCACTAATACGGCTACAATCAAATCAAGTATGATGGAAGATACTGCATATAGCCACATAAAGAAGCAGTTAACCAACCTGATCACAAAGGAAACACAGGTCACCAGCGACATCTTCTTTCTCTCAAGATGCAAAAAGAGGAATTTCATACCACAGGGTCTCCAGATTAAAAATCCTTGTGCAAATACACTGAACTCTCCTTATGCAGAAGGACTCTGCAGACGTACCAGCGAAAAGTTAAGGAACAACCTCATTCATAAACTCTATGGTAAAAGGGAAACAATCCGTAAAAAAAAGCAGTTGGCGTTTGAAACCTCAACACCATTGGACCCCACAAGCATTAATCAAATTAAGAATGAAATCGAAACCTTACAAAGACAACTGCAAAAACTTGCCATGAACAGGAAGCAATACAACCTAAACAACACAAAACAAACACAACTTCTATAACTCCTGCTATCAGCAACTTGGAAGCCGATCCAGAATCCCAAGGTATCCTTTGTGTAAATGGTGACTTTACAGAAAATGTAGATATAACAGAGGAACTCGGAATCATAATTTTGTCAAATCATCAACTTTCTACACCAGAAACAACAGTCCTCTCCAAAGGCCTCACATTCTGCCCAACCACCAAATTGGATAATTTACAGGTATGGTCAGATACGGAGGAATTCTTTAGGAGACTAAGGCTCAAAGAATATTTTCACAGTAAGTAAAGGAATCCTAGGACAATAGGAGGTGACAAAAAGAAAAAGAACAGCAACTTCACACCTCCACAAGGACTCAACCCCAAACTGGATACCTATATTGACAGCTTCAGGCTGCGAGTTACATCCCTGATATCCACCCAGCAGAAGAAAATATTATACAACCTTTCACCACTGGAGCGAAGAGCTGTACATGATCTGCACAATAATCAGGCCATAACCATCAAACCAGCAGATAAAGGGGAGCAGTCGTTGTGATGGATACAGACAAATATATACAAGAGGGCCAGAGGCAGCTGGCAAATACTTACTTAGGTCAGCCAAGTAATACTTAGGTCAGCCATAAATAAAACTTATTTATGGCTGACCTGGAGGACAAATTCCTGAACAGCATACAACAAAAGCCATACAGATATTATCGCTATATTGATGATGTATTCATGATATGGACTGAAGGTGAAGAAAATCTAAACCAATTCTTCTCATTAATCAACACTTTTCACCCATCTATCAAACTAAAAATGGACTATTCGAAAACACATGTCAACTTCCTGGACACTACAGTATACAGCAGGGATGACGAGCTTCACACGTCGATATACAGAAAACCTACTGACCGATGCAGCTATCTTCATAGTTCCAGTTTTCACCCCCAACACACACTAAACGGGCCATCATTCACAGCCAGGCCATCAGATACCACCGAATTTGTTCAAACCCAGAAGACAGAGATAAACATCTCAGAACACTGGCAGACTCCTTCCATAAGAAAGGTTACAAAGACAAAACCATCAACAACAGCATAAACGCAGCCTTGAAAACCCGAAGAGAAAATCTCCTCCAATACACAGAGAAAAAAACAAATAACCGAGTACCTCTAGTCACCACATACAATCCAGCACTTGAAGGGATCAAAAAGATAATCAAAGATTTACAACCCATTATAACAGAAGATGAAACTCTGAAAGGAATATTCCAACAACCCCCATTATTGGCTTTCAGACAACCACCTAACCTCAGACACAAACTAATCAGCAGGGAACTTCACTCTGATTATGAAGTCACAAATAATGGAAGCAAACCCTGCAATAAAAAACGCTGCAAACTATGCAACCAGATCAATCTATCCAAAATGTTAGTGCAAATAAAAAAAGTACTCAATTTTCTAGATCTCTGGGAAAAATGCAAACCAGCACTCCCACAAGAGAGGTCGTTATGTCTCTCCCCCTCTGGACCAGGAGGACTCCATGGACTGAAAACATAGGATTCCATTCACTTTGGTTCCAAAGAACTCCCTCCTATGTACTTGTTCTGTGAATGGTCTCTAAAAATAGCCATGTGGCCGAAAGGGGCCCATCTGAAATTTCATGCTGAAACAGTGCTTTCCTTTCTAAAAAAAAAAAAAATGCTTTCCCTATGTTTTGGGTCCTCTGATACCTCATAGCTATTGAATACCTATAAGGTATCTATGTCTGGTTATAGTGCTTGCTGGTAGTGATGAGGATGGCCCACACATAGAAAATGAGCCTAGCATATTTTGGATTATCAGAAGACCAAATACCTAGAAACCGAATTTTCCTAGTCTTCTATCCCATAGGGTTCAACTTAGTCTCAAATTTTCTTTAAAATTCTCTGAAATATAGCAGACCTCTTTCAAAGGCCAAGGGTCAAAGTTAATGGTCAGACATAACCATATAACTTATACCATAAGTTAGTAAGGTAGTAAGTATTCTGACTCTGCAGTTAGTTTGTTCCTATGATGCTTTAAGGTATAGCAATGGTTTTACTACTCTGACTACATCAGTTCGGTTAGTTTTTAGTCGTTGGTCAGGGTTGGTCCTGAAAGCCTATGGAGTATGTGCCCCTGGAGTGGCAGTCCAGGGGAGCCATAAAATCACTGTGAGTGGCAGTCACTTTGATTTGAGACACCACGGTCACTGCACCAAAGAACACGCTTTTTTAGCACCTGCCTCTTGGGCCGGGCCTTTTGGCTGGGACCAGAGGAATTTTTTATTCCTGGCCAGAGGGCCTGGTCGCTGTTTTATACAATGGCCACTTTTTCACTCTCCTCTTCACTAATTCCTTCCCCACTTTATTTTATTTATTAAGCCTATGTTTGTCAGTTTTTGTATTTTTGTGTATGTACACGGTTTGTTGCACTGTGTGATGCGTAGGGTAGCGGGTCCTTGGGCCAGCCCTGAAAGTCTTGGGAAGGGGTGGACATGGCCTTTTGGCTTAGTTCGCCCTCTCTCCTCGGGTCTCCCTTCGGGGGAGCCTCACCTAGTACTTGGGTGAGCCCTCCAGAAAATGGGGTCCATCTGGTTTCGGCCAGATGACCAACTGTAAGTACCCTTGTCCCCGTCTGGAGCCTAAAGCCCCGGGGGATTCAGGGAAAGGTACATTTGTGTACCCATTTGCTCTTTTTTGTGTTTCACTCTTTATGTGTGTGCACATTTTTTTGGCACCGGGTGAAGTTTTTTTGGGTGTGTTATGCATCCCATAGGCTTTCAAAAAAAAAAAGTCTGGTTAGTTTTAATACTTATATGCAGTCATGGACCCTGATCCTCATACACACCCGCATAGCCTTATACAATGCTAACCTTTCCCCTTTCCCTTTCCCCCTACCTCCAGATCCCTTCCTTACCCTAAATTTATTAGATCACGCAGTGACTGATCTTGTATGTACCTTTTAGTAATACCCTTTTGTAGTAACACCGGAATAAGCAGCACGGCATGCCCTGTGGTCCAAACACATATGCATCTTTACAATGCTCTCTTTTTAGGGCTTTTCTCCTACATGCGGAAGGTCCGTGTGCCCTACTTTGCCTCCCTCATTCACCCACCCTTAATATGTGAGAGTCTGATGAAGGAATATTTTTCCCTGATAGGGATTTTTATTCCTTATTTTGGATGACTTTTGTAAATCTTTTTTTGGTAATTCAAAAATTGCATTATATGACCTTATATGTTATACATTTTTTCTCCACTCCAGACTATACTGGATTCTTCTCTTCTAGTCCACACAGGTCGATTCAACCAGCCAGGCTTGTATAATACTTGGTAATATTTATCTCCATAATCACTACCATGGCACCATTAAACATTCTCACCGTGAATGTTCAGGGTATTAATGTACCACAGAAACGGACCAAAGCTTTCCAAACTTTTCATGCATGGAAAGAACATATTGTATGTTTTCAAGAAACACATTTCACCAAAAGTTCCACTCCCAAATGTATGTTCCCCGTTTCACTCCATTCACTCTCCAATACGAAATCAAAGACCCAGAAGGAAGATACTTAATCCTCATGGGACATATAATGGATACACCGATTACAGTGATATCATATTATGCTCTCAACAAACAGCCCACGCCTTTCCTCTCACACCTTTTACAGGTGGTGACCACACATAAAATGGGTACAGTTATAATGTATGGGGATTCTAACCAGGTCCTCCTCCCATTTCTTGATAAATCTCCCTACATCCCACCCCGAAACCCAATTAAGCTAGCACTCTCTCAACTCCTCTCTAAATATAATTTGGTTGATTGTTGGAGAGAAAGCAACCCGACAAAAAGAAGATTTACCTATTATGCACATCCGCATCAGTCATTCACTCGTATTGACCGTATATTCCTAACCATTGGCATGTTTCCAGAAATACTGACATCCGATATAATTCCTACCACATGGTCTGACCACAATGCGGTTTACACAACTATCGTCTCCACTATACCTAAGGCACATGACTCCACCTGGTACCTCCCAGATATAATGCTTAAACACCCATCCCATCACTTAAAAATAAAACAAGCATTAAAGGAATATTTAACACATAAAACCAGCCCAGACATCTGTCCATTAACACTTTGGGAAGCTCACAAGCCTGTATTGTGTGGAGTATTCCAGAGACAAATGGTTATGTTGAAACGTGAATGCAGAATTCTTGCTTGGAAACTTGAATCTGAATTTAAAGCAGCCTTTATATCCTTTCAAGAAAGCCCCTCTCTGAATAGTAAAAATAAATTGGAAAAAACTCACTTGGAATATGACCTGTTCCTCGCAGAATCTGTTGACAAATCTTTCAACCATTCCAGACATATCTTACATTACATCCAACAAACCAGGCATATATCTGGCAGGCGCATTGCAATCAGTAAACAAATCATTCAAACCAATTCGTTTAAAATTATCAAATCATATCTATACTAGTATCCCTGTCAAAATTGTCCATAAATTTCACTCCCATTTAGCCTCCTTGTACGTGGCAACAAATTAATTCAACCCTACGTAAGCCGACAACTTCTTCTCCCATATAACCCTGCCAGAATTATCTCACGCCCAAAAGAGAGTCTACTAGAAGAATCTATTACCACGGAAGAGGTAGCGAATGTCATTAAAGAATTAAAAATGAATAAATAAAAAAACAGGTCCAGATGGATATTCGGCTTTATATTATCGATCATTCACAGTAACTCTTTCACCCATCTTAGCTGAGGCATTTAATGTGTAACTTGACGGACATTCATTTAGACAGGCATCTTTAATGGCGATTGTGTGTATGATACCTAAGCCCCAGTCAGATGAAACCTCTTGTACAAATTATCGCCCCATCTCTCTTTTAAACCTAGATATTAAACTCCTGGCAAAAATTTTAGCAAAACGTGTTAACAGTGTCATAGGCAATTCATAGAGACCAGATGGGCTTCATGCCGACTCAACAAGCTGGTGACAATGTGCGAAGGGCAGTGTTTCTGGAACATATCGCTAAAACGCGCCAAATCCCTTCATGCTTTCTTTCCCTTGATATCAAGAAGGCCTTTGATTTTGTAGCCTGACCATATTTGCATTACTCCCTACAGAAATGGGGTTTTGGCCCACATTTTTTAAAATGGATTTCAGCACTTTGTAATAAACCTAAGGCATATATAAAATAAGCAGGATACAAGTCATACTCCTTCAATATAGAAAGGGGCACACGTCAGGGTTGCCCACTACCCCCCTTCTATTTGCTCTTCTAATAGAACCCCTAGCCAAACAAATCAGAAGCAACCCTACGATAACAGGTATAGAGATAGGGGGATATCAGCACAAACTTTGTATGTTTGCAGATGATATCCTGCTGTTTCTATCATCTCCACAAGTCTTGGGCCCCATTCTCCCGCCCGCCCGTTCTCAATAGGTTTGCAGCCTTTTCCAGACTCGTAATTAACCCTTAAGAAATGCCTGGGTCTTAATATATCTCTCTCCAATATGGAATTGATTGCAGCTAAGAATGGTCTCCCTTTTACCTGGGCGGAGAAATAGATTCTGTATCTTGGAATACACCTGACAGCTTCTAACACAGACCTATTCACAACCAACTATCCTCCGCTACTGAGACAGGTCACAAGCCTATTGAAACAATGGTCACACCTTCCATTATCATGGATAGGTAATATTAATGCAATAAAAATGATGATTCTGCCCAAACTATTATATTTGTTCAGAGTCCTACTGATCCCAATTCCTTCCTATTATTTGAGACTAGTACAGAAAAGGTTAACAACATTTATTTGGGATTCCTCCAAATCACGTATACCCTTACACACATTGCACCTTCCTAAAATTAACGGAGGCCTTGGGTTTCCCAATTTTGCAACCTACTATAAAGCCAGTCATCTTGCCAGTCTTACTAAATACCACGCAACTCAGGAAAAATAATAGAGGCTTCAGAATGCGACCCATTATCAATTTCTAACTTGTCATGGCTTCAACCTAAAGACTGCCGAGCCTTACGTAACCCCATCACTAAATACTTTATATCCCTCTGGGATAAACTCAAATTTAAACATCATATGCAATCACCACACAACCCCCTCCTATCCTTCCTAAAAAACTCTGCTTTTTATCCTGCATGGATCTCCCCCAAATCATTTAAAGTTTGGACATCCTTGGAAATTCTGAGGCTTCACCAATTTGTCTCTCCTAAATCCTTTCTTTCCTTCCCAACTCTCAGTGAGAGCTATGAATTACCACAATCAGAATTATTCAGGTACCTTCAAATTAAAAATTTCTTTACACCTTTTATATATGTTGAAAACCCATTAACCCATCTTTCCAATTTCAAATCCATATGTAAGAAAGACCCCCATTCTAGAGGTATGATTTCATCCCTCTACACTCAACTTCTAGTCAACCCTAAACTAGATAAACCAACCTACGTCCAGAAATGGGTGGAGGACCTGGGGCGAACCCTTGAAACGGCAGATTGGTCGGGGATCTGGTCAATAACTAAATCAGCCTCACCCAACATTATAGCAATGGAAGCTAATTATAAAGTCCTAACCCGATGGTACCTTGTACCTTCCAAAGTAGCCAAATACGCACCTAATTATTCTCCTCTTTGCTTTCGGGGTTGCTCGGAAGTAGGTATGCATCTACATACTTGGTGGACATGTCCAATAGCCAAACCTTTTGGAAAGAGATCTTTGACATTGCCTCCAAAATGTTTCTGATTTTGATACGATCAGACCCATTCACTGCACTACTTAATTTGAAACCAGATTGCTTAACACATTCCCAATTCAAATTTTTTGTTCAACTTCTCACAGCCGCAAAACAAATGATAGCAAAGGCATGGAAGTTCCTTGTATTGGTGTTGGCTGAGACGAAGAATAGAATGAATGCCACCATGTCCCACGCCAAAATGATGGATATCGAACAAGACCAAATCCCCAAATTTGAAAAGCTATGGTATCCATGGTTAAAATATTACCTACCGCCAACCTTTGATGAATCAGTCCTCCTACCATGGTAGCTGTTTCATTCATTCATTCATTTAATCAACCAAACCATTTCTTGCACTGACGCTTGGGTTGACCCTGTGGACTTCTCCAACTTTCTACCCTCCTCCTCCTTTACTTTTTCTCCCCTCTTACCTGAATTTTACAGCTCACTTTTTAAATGCATGCAACCTGTATACTCAAAATTCATTAGTAAGTAATCACTGTTGGTACTGTTAAATAATATTGGAGTGATGACTTGTCACATGACTTCTCACCAACTTCTCAGGTTGTATTTAGATACATTCCAATTGAAAGATACTTTTATTTAATTGCTAATGTTTGCATAACATTGTATAGCAAAGAGCTTCATTATCTCTATTTCTATAAATTTAATTGACATACCTGTTAATTGCTGTGTATTTGATAAAATCTTTTGACAAGGAAATTAATGTGGAGTGAAACAAGGACAAGTATCCCCCTAAATGGGAATTTGACAGACCACCAACCCTATTTAGTAAAAAATAATGTATTTTAATGATATACAGTAAAAAGACATAAAAGCGTCTACACAATACATAACTACATTCCATAAAGAAACAAGACAAAAAATGTACAGAAATGAATCATCATGTCATATGTACTCTACTAGGGGTGGTGTACCCCAATGCCCGATATGTTTCCAGTATTCCGACACCTTCATCAGGGGTTTGAGAGTTGAGAATGATGGAAGTGTTACAAATGTCTAAAGTCTAGAAATATAAGGAGACATCTCAGAAAAGGAACATCACAATTAAAACGTGAGTGAAATAGAACTGCTGAGACCCAGAGAGCGGAAAATGAAGAATGAAAAAAATAGAATAAAAAAAAGGAAAATCGAAAAAAAGAAAAATAAAAAAATATTGATAATAATAAAAATAAAGATAGAAAATAAAAAATGAAGCAAGTGGATGAATAGATATGAAAACAAAAGAGTATGGGTTGCAGGTAAGTAAATAAAGATTCATAACAGCACATACCAAATGGGATGATTCTCGGTTAAAACAGCACTAAAGATGATTAAATCAAGTGAAGTATTCCATGGATGCCAGACCGTAGTAGTGGGGGGTTTCAAGTGCACTGTATTTCCAACATCTATATAATGAAAAAATGCTGCATGGTAGTAGTCTTATGACAGAGTAACACACGAAAAATTTCAGGGAGGGAGAGAAGCTGCACGGTATGGTAGTGTCCCCCAAGAGGGGTGAATGATAAATATGTAGAACCGGCAGAAAGGAAGGGGATGGGGCGGGGGAAAAAGGAGAAAAGAGAAGGGTGGGAAAGAGAGGCCCTGTAAGTGTACAGCCACAGCGTTGGCATATTCCAAAAAGGTGGCATTGCAAAAGAGGAGTGCACATAGCCCGGATTTATACAGTATCAAAGAGGATATACCAGGGTGCAAAAAGTATCAAAAGAAAAAGTAACGATTAATATAATTACCAATATGTGTAAGGCACAGTTGTTAGGGACAGATAAGCGTTAGAGTTTTCCATATGAATTGCATAACAAGCGGAGGAATATCCAGACGTTCCAAAGTGGTTAGCCTAACTGTAACCATATAAACATTAAATGAATATCCAGTGTCACCTAATGGGTAAAAAGCCCAAAGTTGTATCACTCCCACAGCCTATTACGAGCCTACCTATGGATGTCCAGGTCAAATGCATAAGTATCATCTAATGTCAGTTCTTGCAAGGTTTCAACAATCCCCCTGTGTTTATATAATGGTGCCGAATGCCGGCGCATGCGCACTACGGATGAAGCCCGTGTAAAGTACAAACAATATGCTGATATATGGGAAGCCCCTCCCCCTGACACAAACGTCAGTGGAGCGCAGCGTGTGTAAAACAAGAACCAGTGGGGATAGGTTGGAGCTCGGGAAGACCGGAATAACCGGTCTATTTCAACAGATAGCGTATTGCTAGTGGTCTCAACATTGCTGGATGAGCCACAAAAGGGATGGTAAGGGAGCAGGCATGCCCCAGTGGTAAAAAGAAACAAAAAACCGGCAATGAAAACTGAAAGACAGTACATAAAAAACGATCTACTGGTCTGGCGACATCTAGTGGAAATAAATCAATAGTGCTCTGTAAACCAACTATGAAGTCGTTCACCATGGTAATGTTCCAAATAAAAATGTACACCTGACAAATCTGAAAGATATTGTTGTAAAAATAGGTCACTGTCCCACTGACTGAGTATATCCAGGAAAATGCACAGTTATCATGTAATAAGTCAGTGTAGACAGATATAGTGAGGTTGGCAGGTGTAGAACAAAATGTAATGGTACAGGTATATTATGTAGTATGTCAGAATAGGAAAGACTCCTATAGGGTCAAGCTTCATGGGTTGTCCCAGTTCAAAATCTGGATAGCTCTTCACTCAAATCCCTAGGGGATGTATAAAGAGGGGATGGCTGTGATAGGCAGATATAGTAGAAAGTATTGTACATACCTGCCCACCACAGGGAGTGGAGCCACAATTGGGAGCCGAGGGGGGAGGCACATTGTGTGTGTAAAAACCATCTAGTTATCCCAAGCCCTCCCAGGTGCCTGATGTGAACTCCTCCAGGAACGGACGATAACTGATACAGTCATTGAGGCCAGGTGGTAAAGTGGCTTGTAAGGCCACTATCCATCTGGTCTCTTTTTGCAGCAGGATCTTGTCCCAGTCACCCCCTCTGTTGTTGGGGTGTACCCGGTCGAGTACCAAGAATTTAATTCTAGGAAAATTACCCTGGTGTATGTCTCTGGCATGTCTGCCCAAGGGTAGGTCAGGGTTGCAGGTCCACATGCTTTTAATGTGCCTGCTCATTCTGGTACTCAATTCCAGTTTCGTTTTACCTACATAGAAACAGCCACAAGGGCATGTCAGCAAATAGACCACCCCACTAGTGCAGCAATTTACAACGTGGGAGGGTCTGTATTTCTTCCCATTAGGTAAAATGGTACTTCTGTCAGTGTTAATGAATTGGCACTTTAAGCATCCCCCACACGTAAAAGTACCTAAACGTTTGCAAGGATCCCCTCTAAACTCACCAGTGTATTCACTTGTTACTAGTGTGTCCCGCAAGGATCTGGTGCGTTTAAATGTAATGAGAGGGTCCTTTGTAATAAACTGGTTCAATATGGGGTCGATACGGAGAATATGCCAGTGTTTTTGTAGGATTCTCCTGAGGGCTTTGTGTTCTTTGCTAAAAGTGGTAATAATCCTAGTTTGTGTCTGTTGTTGAGCAGTATTAGGCACTTTCAGTGGTTTATCAAAAAGTAGATTGTGTCTGTTTTTTTCTCTAGCCCTTCTTTAAACCCGTGAGGGAGTATCCACGTTGGAGCAGTCTAGTTTGTAGTTTTTTTTTCTCCTCTGAGAAATTTCTGCGGATACGAAGATACTGTGTATAGGGGATGGATTTAATCAGTGGTGCTGGATGGAAACTGGTTGCATGAAGGATGGTGTTGCCGGCTGTTTCCTTCCGGTACAGCGTACTGGAAAATCGACCGTCTTGGTTTTTGAAAATGGTGACGTACAAAAATGTGAATTTCTGAGCGTCACATGTCATGGTGAATTTGAGGTTGAGATCATTGGTACCCATGGCTGTCACACAGTCATTTAAGTCATCCAATGATCCGTTCCATATGAAAAAAATATCGTCTATGAATCTGTACCAGATTAATATTTGATCTATAAAAGGGGCGTCTGGGAAAAAAAAGGCATTCTCCCATTCCCCCAGATACAGGTTGGTGTACGATGGGGCACAACAAGTCCCCATCACCACCCCCTGTATCTGGAGAAGATGAGAGCCATTGAATGCAAAAGCATTATGCAGCAGGATGAAATCCAATGCACGCAGAATGAATTGGTGCAAGGGTTTCTCATCTTTGACTGAGAGATGAATTGTCCCACAGCCTCAACTCCCTTTTTGTGTGGGATAGAGCAATAGAGTGCCTCCACATCTACTGTAACTAAGATGGAGTCAGGTGGGATACACAAGTCTTCCAGGTTTTTGAGTAACTGGGATGTATCCCTGATGTACGAGGGTAAATTGGTAACCAGGGGACGTAATTGTTCGTCAATGTATTTGCTAAGGTTCTCAGTGATGTCCCCCCTCCCGGAGACAATGGGTCTACTCGGGGGGTTATTGAGATCCTTGTGGACTTTGGGGAGGCTATAGAAGGTAGGGATTTTGGAGTGGCTTGTGTGTATGAATTCCCATGTTTGTTGGGTAATGATATTATCCAAAAAGGCCTGATCTACTAAGGTAAAGAATTCATTGTCAAATTTCTCTATGGTTGTTTTTTTATATCGGTTGGTACCATTCTTTGTTAGAAAGTATTCTATTGCACATTGATAGATACTGAGAATGATTCATAATCACAATATTCCCCCTTTATCAGAGGGTTTTATTGTTAATTGATGTTGACTGCTTAGTGATTCAAGTGCCTTTCTTTCAGTATCGGATAGGTTGTCGGATGATTGATCCTTCTTTAAATTTTTGATCTCCCTTGTTGTCATTGCTATGAAGGCTTTCAAATTCGAATTAGGGAGGGAAATTTATTAGATTTTTTCTTAAGCAAGGATTTCCCTTGGATACCCCCTATGGTTGGAGTGGCATGCATGTCTTATAGAGATTCTATGTCAATTGTGTCAATAAGATCTTTTTGTTCCTGGTCTTCCAGTAGGGAGACCAGGTCATCCAGTGCTTTCTTTTCTTTGCTTGACAGTTCATTGACCTGTTTGGGTTTGGCATAAAGACTTCTTCAAAATTAACTTGCATGCAAATAGATGCAAGTCTTTGATGGTTTCGAAGGTATCCATATTGGACAAAAAGTGAGACCCTTGCTTAGTATGGCGATCTCATCATCCGACAACCTGTAGTCCGATAAATTAATGATGTTCAAGCCTTCACCTCCTATCGAGCCCAAAGCTTTATGTCAATGCTTCTCCGTGGGTCCATCCCTGGTAGAAACCAGGGAAGGATCCACGGATGAACCTACCTGCCCTGACAGGCCACCACGTGAGTTACCTACCCTACTTGAGTGCTCATTACCCGCCACCATAGAAGAGGATTGTGTAGGTGGTATAGCTTCAGTCATGTGTCTCTTGTTGTTGGATCCTGCTTGTGGAGAGCACCACTTTTTTTTTCTGGAAGTCTTTCCAGAGGTCTGTGAACACGCAGAAGAGGGGGAATTTAAAGATGAGTTAAAGCCCCTATCATTGTTGTGATTTTTTGGGGGTTTGGGGTTGTTTTTCCTTTGTTGGCGCCCTTGTGGGTCATGCTATTGCCAGCGATATGCCTTCCCTTCATTAAATGATATTTTGTCCCTCTAAAATTTTTGTTCTTTAGTTGTAATAAGTTCCTTTACAACTAGGTTTATATGACCCTTGATGTGTTCTTCCTGTTCCCCAAAAGTGGAGACATCCTTGAAGTGTTCTAATTTAGTGTATACCCCTTCAATTTCTTTCTCAAGAACAGTGGTTCTCTTACGGTACTCCTCAATTAACAAGCGCATCATTGTTTTGGTGCACTGTTGGAGATTGTTCTCCCAACGTTTTTTAAAAGTGGTATCTAAGTTGTTTAGAGTGGGAAAAATTTGAAACCTCAATCCAAGAGGATTAGTATCCTCCTGGATATAGTGCTCAAAATTCTCAATTTGCCAAAAGAGAGAGACCTAGTTCTCCACTAGGGTTTTTAATTGGAGGAAAGGGGAATTCATTTCTGATCCTCTCACTTCCTTAAGCCCATGTTTTCTGTATTGTCCCATAAGGGGATCAAATTCTTTCCCTTTAAACATATTTAGGGATAAGAGTGTGCTAAGAGCTCAAGCAGATGTGTACTCACGTATAATGTGATCTACTGATAGTCTCCCAAAAGGGAAAAGGAAAAAGGAGTGAAGAAAAGACAAATATGACCAAAGAACATTTAGAAACAATACTTCACAAACAAAAAGAAATATTCGATACGTGTAAACCCAATACCATTAAAAAATTGGTATAAATAAATCCTAAAATATTGGACTTATTTCCCTAAAAGGGTACACATTTATCACCTGGCCTCAATGACTATATCAGTTATCGTCCGTTCCTGGAGGGGTTCACATCAGGCACCTGGGAGGGCTTGGGGTAACTAGATGGTTTTTACACACACAATGTGCCTCCCCCCTCGGCTCCCAATTGTGGCTCCACTTCCTGTGGTGGGCAGGTATGTACAATACTTTCTACTATATCTGCCTATCACAGTCATCCCCTCTTTATACATCCCCTAAGGATTTGAGTGAAGAGCTATCCAGATTTTGAACTGGGACGACCCATGAAGCTTGACCCTATAGGAGTCTTTCCTATTCTGACATACTACATAATATACCTGTACCATTACGTTTTGCTCTACACCTGCCAACCTCACTATATCTGTCTACACTGACTTATTACATGATAACTGTGCATTTTCCTGGATATACTCAGTCAGTGGGACAGTGACCTATTTTTACAATATCTTTCAGATTTGTCAGGTGTACATTTTTATTTGGCACATTACCATGGTGAACGACTTCATAGTTGGTTTACAGAGCACTATTGATTTATTTCCACTAGATGGCGCCAGACCAGTAGATTGTTTTTTTATGTACTGTCTTTCGGGTTTCATTGCCAGTTTTTTGTTTCTTTTTACCACTGGGGCACGCTTGCTACCTTACCATCCCCTTTGTGGCTCAACCAGCAACATTGAGACCACTAGCAATACGCTATCTGTTGAAATAGACCGGTTATTCCGGTCTTCCCGAGCTCCAACCTATCCCCACTGGTTCTTGTTTTACACACCCTGCCCTCCACTGACGTTCACATCAGGGGGAGGGGCTTTCCATATATCGGCATATTGTTTGTACTTTACACGGGCTTCATCCGTAGTGCGCATGCGCCGGTGTTCAGCGCCATTATATAAACACCGGGGATTGTTGAATCCTTGCAAGCACTGACATCAGATGATACTTATGCATTTGACCTGGACATCCATAGGTAAGCTCGTAATAGGCTGTGGGACTGATACAACTTTGGGTTTTTTACCCATTAGGTGACACTGGATATTCATTTAATGTTTATATGGTTACAGTTAGGCTAACCACTTTGGGACATCGGATATTCCTCCACTTGTTATGCAGTTCATATGGAAAACTCTAACACTTATCTGTCCCTAACAACTGTGCCTTACACATATTGCTAATTATATTAATCATTACTTTTCCTTTTGATACTTTTGGCACCCTGGTATATCCTCTTTGATACTGTGTAAATCCGGACTATGTGCACCCCTCTTTTGCAATGCTACCTATTTGGAATATGCCAACGCTGTGGCTGTACACTTACAGGGCCTCTCTTCCCCCCCTTCTCTTTTCTCCTTTTTTCCCCCTCCCCCACCCCCTTCCTTTCTTCCGGTTCTACATATTTATCATTCACCCCTCTTGGGGGACACTACCATACCGTGCAGCTTCTCTCCCCCCCTGAGATTTTTCGTGTGTTTCTCTGTCATAAGACTACTACCATGCAGCATTTTTTCATTATATAGATGTTGGAAACACAGTGCACTTGAAACCCCCCCCCTACTACTATGGTCTGGCGTCCATGGAATACTTCACTTGATTTAATCATCTTTAGTGCTGTTTTAACCGAGAATCATCCCATTTGGTATGTGCTGTTATGAATCTTTATTTACTTACCTGCAACCCATACTCTTTTGTTTTCATATCTATTCATCCACTTGCTTCATTTTTTATTTTTATCTTTATTTTTATTATTATCAATATTTTCATACATTTTGACATGATGGAAGTCTCTTTTTTCTTCATTTTTTTTTCTGAATGTGGAGTGACATCACCCAAAGAGTTACTATGGGGCTGGCTGTGTCCTCTGTCCCTGCCTCCACAGTGAAGCTGCAGCTGACAGCTCAGCGTGTGATCGGGTTGGATCAGCTTCAAAAAAGGTATGTATACTGATTTCTTCTTTACAGGGCTAGATAGGTTAGTGTTAGATCATGGATGTCTGTAGATGCAGGGATTTTAGTGTTAGGGTGGACTTCTACTTTAATATGTGTAAAAAAATACATGTATTTCTAAGTAATAATAACCACTGTACATGTGCTCATATACTGTAATGCCCATAAAAAAGAAGATATCCACATTCAGGTATATTGAAATGTCCATGAAAATTTCTCTAATATTGACATTTCCCAGTGCAATGAAATGAAAAAGTAATGTGACTGCAGTGCTAGTCCTTCACCAATATGCACTCACCAGAAGGTTTTTGATAAATAACATTGCACAATACTCCAATCTCATGAAATCTGCCACAATCGCACTTCAGGGTATATATATCACTCAGCCGGGAGGATGCTAGTCAAAAGATGCTTACCACACAGAGCCCTAGAGGTAATATATAGTATTTATTGTATATATTTCTCTATTATTACAGTATAAGTAAAGGTAGAAGTAAAAACATCCACGTGGTGTACACAAAACAAATATTGCCGGACTTACAATAACGGCCGCCGATCCGGAACTCGGAAGTAGCAGCATTTCATCAGCACATAAGGCCCACCCAGCACTTTTCATGGGCACACATGTCTTCAGGGGATAGCCACCTACTGCTGACATCAATTTCTTATCCTTTAAATTGCCTGCGTGGCACGGGACAGATAAGACAGAACAAACGCTATTTCCTTGTAGACTATTGGGTAGCACCATTTTGTAATGGACCCTAGTGGAAGCACCAATAACTTATAGACTGTATGGAACAAGACACACCATATTTCCAGAGACCAAGCCAATGGAACCCATTTACAAAGTTCATAATACAAAAAGTTGGTCTTTATAAAAAAAAAAAATTATATCTATTACTGCCTAAAGACACATATATTAATAAAAAGAAATGCATGAACAAATCTAAAATAGCAGAATGGTGGTTTAACGTGTCCCGTTAATGCCAGGACACCCAAAAAAGTTTTAAATACACAGTAAAAAAACATAGAAGTACATATTATTGAGGCGCATGTGCGGCTCTCGGACATGGCGGATGCATAGAGGCTGAGCTCCAGATCCCGTCTGCTCTCCAGACCCCCGCGCCGCATCTAATCTGCTCCAAAAGCTACGGGTGTAAGCCCTGATACTACCTGACTGCCTACAGAACCCCACGGGCAAGATAGGACAGCAAAAACACTGCTACAAGCCGATACTAGATCCGCGCCACCAGACCGCGATGGACAAGTTACTTACTAGGCCGCAATCACCGGCCTTGCCTAACTCCGTGGATCCGTTCGCTAATATGGACCCCTCGTTGGGGACGGATGACAAAGACGGCGGCATCCTTCACACCAGATACACAGCATACCCCTGCAATGTCCCCACAAACAACACAGGCTGTTTTAACCCCTGAATTGCTGGATGTGAAGCTCCAGGCCCTCCTTCACCAACTGACCCATAACATCGCTGCAGAGGTGGGTAAGCTGTCCCAGGAACTTAGGGGGGAAATTGCTCAAATAGGGGAAAGAATGGGTGTTATATAGACTAAAATGGATGATCTTGTCCAATATGTCCAGGAACTAGAAGAAGAAGCCTCCTCACTGAAACACACTGTATTCCAACTCCAATTTCAGCAGGAGGACCTGGAAAATAGGGAGAGACGTCAGAATCTACGCTTTAGAGGTATTCCGGAGACAGTGGGAGATAATACTCTACGATCATATCTGCTGGGTCTCTTCAACACTCTAGCCCCCAAAATTGCAGACATAGACTGGAGACTGGACCATGCTCATAGGTCTTTGGGCCCTAAACCACCTTCTGGAGCCAGACCAAGGGATGTCATAGTCCGCTTTCATTTTTATGACAGCAAGGAGGCCCTGACCCTACCCACACACAACAAGTCATCTACTGGATACAAAGGGGCAAAAATCCAGATTTATAATGATCTGTCCCCTATCACTCTAGCTAAATGCAGAAATCTCCGTCCAATTACCTCCCACCCACAAAACGGAAATTGAGGGGGGGTTTTTTGGGACTTTAAATGAGGCACAATTAAGTGCCTCCATCCCGGTAATTGGTATATATGAAAAGGGAATTTGGGACTTTAAATGAAGCGCTTGGGTAGTGGAGATAAAATAGTACCATATTTAAATAGTATTATGAAAATGTTTTATTGGTTATGATAAGTAACAATCAATAAGGGAGTAATCATTTCATATACAGTAAAAAATGTTTTCATTTCATATATGTATAGGAAAAATGCACATAACATAGACATGGTAGAAAGATATATACACATATAACAGCATATGGTTTGGAGATGGAAATAGAGTAACATAGTATTAATAACAGGTACATGCCTGGTACCGATAGGTGCATCCACATGGTATATATACATTTATTAAATGGAAAAGATTCATAGCGTTGGAAAGAGCAGATGGTCAAAATGAGTATGATTCCATATAGGATATGGCTGGGGCATCAAAAAAATATAGCTCGACGCGTTTCGTGGGTGTTTCCCCACTCATCAGGAGCTGATGTAACCAAAATTCCTATAAGTACATATAAAAATATAGTAAACCATATTGTCCATATAAATAAGTAAAAAATATAAAAATGAATGAACATTTCATATATGCAGATGGTTTGACCAAAGGTACTCACCAACTCGGACAGCATGTGCGGTGCGCGGCGGTGGGCGTGGGGCGGGCCAGAAACATGATCTCTCCACGGGAGCCGAGGCGGCATGAATATAGATGCAACATAGGGCATGGTACAAGCGGGCAAGATAGAATAGAGTGTGTCCATGGAGCAAAAGTATTTTTGGTAGAAAAAAGCATATCTGGGAACAAAATATTATAATAAGTATGTGTATGATTTGCAATGGTATTTAGCAAATAACAATGATCAAATAATGAATAATTAGTGGACCCAGTAAACTCCAAAGAAAGGTGATGGTGTGAATAATGAATGAATAAGTGTTTGAAAGGTCTGTACTACCAATTGAATGGCATAAAAGATAGATGTATGATAACCAAGATAGGGTAGGGAGTGATGGCATTTGGTGCAGAAAAAGGGGGAAGGGGGGGGAAGGGGAATACAAATGAGAAAAGAGTGGCAAGAAAAAACAAAGTCACCAGAGAAATAGGCACCAAGATACACAAGAAACAGCCAAAAGGGGAAGAAAAAGTAGTGAAAGGAAAAAGTAAGAAGGAAAGCGAGAACCTACCCAGTTGTGGCATCTAAAAGCACCCCCAACTAAACGAGAATCCGCAGAGCTGGTGTGCAGTCACCCCAGAAAGAGACCGGCCGTGTCAACAGCTAGCTCCAAGTGGGGGGGTATATAAATGCCGCCAACGCCACGTGGGTGACGTGAGGGAGGAGCCGCCGCACCTGAGCCAAGTGTACACTCAGCGGTCGGCACGAAGGAGCTCCTGCCATGGTGACACCGAGATGTAAACAACTGAACGTCGACATAGTGACGCCAAGGACTGACGTCATACGCCCGACGTAGGGTACGTGGCGCCGATGCGCAGAGGGGCGTCCACCCGAGTCTCCCGTCACAAAGTGAAAAGGGGGGAGAAGGGGAGGACCCACTGGCGCATCGCAGCTCCCGCAGAGAGAGGGACCAGCGACGCCCAAACATCCAAACACCACACACAGACACAAGTAATGGCCAGGTGGAGAATGTGCCTGGGATGCCTATAAGAAGAGAGCCATGTGGGGCAAAAAATCGGTAGCAAGGATGCTGCCTATGGAAGTTAAGGCATGACATACAAATATAATAAACAATAACATGTCCATAAATGCATGGAAAGTAAAGAGTATATATACATGAGGGCAATATCCTGTACAAAATGGTACCCTATAAGTAAGGGAAAAACTCACACAGGGAGGGTAGGGGAACACTACCAATCCCATATAGCCAATTGCTTCCATCCCGGTACTATGTGGAAATTGAGGGGGGGTTTTTTGGGACTTTAAATGAGGCACAATTAAGTGCCTCCATCCCGGTAATTGGTATATATGAAAAGGGAATTTGGGACTTTAAATGAAGCGCTTGGGTAGTGGAGAGTTGGTGAGTACCTTTTTGACCAAAGGTACTCACCAACTCGGACAGCACATGCTGTCCGAGTTGGTGAGTACCTTTGGTCAAACCATCTGCATATATGAAATGTTCATTCATTTTTATATGTTTTACTTATTTATATGGACAATATGGTTTACTATATTTTTATATGTACTTATAGGAATTTTGGTTACATCAGCTCCTGATGAGTGGGGAAACACCCACGAAACGCGTCGAGCTATATTTTTTTGATGCCCCAGCCATATCCTATATGGAATCATACTCATTTTGACCATCTGCTCTTTCCAACGCTATGAATCATTTCCATTTAATAAATGTACATATACCATGTGGATGCACCTATCGGTACCAGGCATGTACCTGTTATTAATACTATGTTACTCTATTTCCATCTCCAAACCATATGCTGTTATATGTGTATATATCTTTCTACCATGTCTATGTTATGTGCATTTTTCCTATACATATATGAAATGAAAACATTTTTTACTGTATATGAAATGATTACTCCCTTATTGATTGTTACTTATCATAACCAATAAAACATTTTCATAATACTATTTAAATATGGTACTATTTTATCTCCACTACCCAAGCGCTTCATTTAAAGTCCCAAATTCCCTTTTCATATATCCCACCCACAAAACCAACGCATCCCATATTTTTGGGGCTTTCCATTTTGCTTGATAGTTGTTTGAGATGGTATTCAACATTGCCTTTGCAACATACATGAAGGGGAGACATTCATTAAGAGTTTGGGTCTATCTCCTCTACCGGAAGATTTCACAATCCCACCTGCTTCTTTGTCAACCCGTGCAGCACCCGCTACACCTAGCAGGATGTGGACCCCAGTCCAAAACAAGCAGAAGAAATCCTTTTCCACCCCTCAATGTTCATCCGGACGTCCTCCTTGAAAAGAAGACAGCTCTACTCGGCTTTAATTTACAGGCTGATATGCCTGCGCCCTAGTGACAGAATACAACTTTTACATTTTCCTTTTCTTTTTTTTTTTTTTTTTTTTCCATAAAGATTTTATTGTATATAAAATATATAACACATACAGAAATCGTACATAGCAACTTGCACAATCATCTCGTGGTGTAAAGAGCAAACAACGTTCGGTGCATGCATAGTCCAACAAAATGCTAAAAGGAGGCTGATCTGGAGAAGGGTTTTTAGTAATGCTGGAGGTAAAAACCTGAAACCTCTTAATAGGGTGTTGTTATTCGGTACGGGACTCTCTCCACTCACATCGTCTCTTGGTGAGTACAAGGGAGAGAGTCGGGCACCGTGCTGGTCCCGGGAAAGGAGTTAGGGGGTGTCGTGGCCCCATCGGGCACAAATATTGAGTGTCTTGAGGTTCCAGGGGTGACGAGAGGGTGCTTTCATCTTAGGGCCTACTATACGTAGGACAACTGTGTAGGTGTTGCTAATCAAGGGGAGGGAAGATAAAATAGTCAAATAAAGGGAGGAGAGGGGGGAAGGTGAAAGGAAAGGGTAGAGGGGGTAGGGGGAAAGGGGGAAAAAAAAGTAGGGTGTGTAAGAAAGAAAAAGAAAAAAAGGGGGGAATAGGAAGAGTGATGATTGGAAATGAGATAAGAGAAACTAATGGGGGAAGACTCCAGGGAGTGACCGGAACCGCCCCCCCAGACACTGCAGGAAAGGCACTCACAGGAGTGCCCTCCTGATTGTACGCGATTATGTTTGTATGTACACTCTTGGCAGATATTGACGATATCCCTCAGTGGTCGTGAAGTGTATCCAACAAGACCATGTAGTCGTGAACTTCTGCGTCCTGTCCTGAGAAACATGGATAAGTTCTTCCATGTCTTTCGTTTTGGAGATTCTTGCAAACCATTCACTGATTGATGGTGCAGATGTCGATTGCCAGTGTTTTGGGACACATAATCTGGCAGCATTCACCAGATGCATTGCTAGGGATTTAAAGTAGTTACGCTTGGATAATGAAGTGTGATGCAGGAGATATTGGGCTGGGGTAAAATCCAGAGTAAATGTGGTGATTTGTGCTATTAAATTATGGACCTCCTTCCAAAAAGGTTGGATAAGTACGCAATCCCACCATATATGTAGCATAGTGCCCACCTCCGCTCCGCATCGCCAACAGATGTTGGTGATAGAGGATTTAAATTTGTGGAGTCTTGAGGGGGTTCTATACCATCTGGTAGCTATCTTATATCCATTCTCTTGTGTAGTGACATTCAATGAGCCCTTATGTATGTACTCATGGACCGTTTTCCATTCCTCACTAGTTAAAGGTGTCGGGAGATCCCTATTCCATGAGTTCTGGGAAGGTGGAATGTTAGGTGTTAAGGGGTCATTAAGTAGTGAATACAGGAGGGAAATGAGATGTCTTTGTGGAGTTTTACGGTGACATAGGGTTTCAAACTGAGTGAGGTGTTTAAGCTCTTGAATTTGATTGATGTGAGATTCTAGGAAATGTCTGATTTGCCTATAAGTCCAAAAGGAAAATGTTGAAGTTTTGGATAAATCCATGAGTTTTTCAAGAGGTATGATTTTCCCGTCTTGATAAAAGTGCATAACTAAAACGTCATCATATGGCCATTCTTTCTGTAGGAAATTATTATGGGAGCCTGGAAGGAAGTCGGGGTTTCCTCTTAATGTGGTTAAGGGACCTGGAATTGAGGCCAAGTTCCCCTTTGATGATGCCTTTCTAAATGCAAGTAGGGACGGATAGATTAGAGGGTGAGTCGTTATCGATTGCGGCCAGTGTTTAGGGGAAAGCCATGGGAGTAAATGTATGGGAAGATGTGCCACGGCGTTTTCCAGGGGAATCCAAGATTTCTTGAGAGCGTGGATATTCCAGTCCACCACCCTCGTGAGGTGGCTTGCGCTATAGTATTTGCCCAGATCTGGAAGTCCAATTCCACCCCTGGATTTAGGTAAGGTGAGTCTAGAGTACTTAATGCGAGGGGGAGAGTCTCTCCATAAAAAAGTTGAGCAGATTTTTTGGTATGTTGTAAAGAAGCTAGATGGTAGAGCTATTGGTATTGTTTGTATGAGGTATAGCAGGCGTGGCAGGATAAGCATCTTAATCAGGGCTGCTCTTCCGAACCAAGAAACATTTAACATCTTCCATTCTTTAAGGAGATTTTGGGCTTTAAGTAGGGCTCCCTGAAAATTCATTGCGTATAGATTTGATAATAGGGGTGGGATTTGTATTCCTAAGTAAGTAAGGGCTTTTTTTTGCCATTGAAACGGGAAGGAATCTTGACAACTTGTTACTTCTTGGGGGGGGAGCGAGATGTTCAGGGCTTGTGATTTTGTATGATTGATTTTTAAATTGGAAATTTTACTAAAGAGATCAATTTCATGTAACAGGTTTGGGAGAGAAACCCGGGGTGCTTGTAGTGACAGTAGGATATCGTCGGCGAATGCCGATACCTTGTATTCTCTCCCTTTCACTGTAATACCACGGATATCAGGGTTGTTTCTTAATTTGTTGAGAAAGGGCTCTAAGGTGAGGATATAGAGAATTGGTGATAAAGGGCAGCCCTGGCGTGTGCCATTCTTGACCGAGAAGACGTCTGACAGGAGGCCGTTGACTCTAACTGCAGCGGTGGGACCAGAATATAGTGCCATGATAGAGGATAGCATGCGATCTCCGATCCCAATTGCCGAAAGAGCTTCGTGCATATAGTCCCAGGCCACCCTGTCAAACGCCTTCTCGGCGTCTAGGGAGAGGAGAAAACCTTGGGTCTTAGTAGCCGAAATCCAGTGATGTAGGTTTAGCGTGCGTATTACGTTGTCTCGGGCTTCCCTACCCGGGACAAACCCTACCTGGTCTAGGGATACGAGGTTTGGTATTAAGGGGAGTAATCTATTTGCAAGAATTTTTGCATACATTTTGATGTCTACATTCAATAGGGATATTGGCCTGTAATTCGCGACTGATGAGGGGTCTTTGCCCTCTTTTGGTATGACCGAGATGTGGGCTATTAGCATTTTGGAAGGGTCGAATTGGGCGTCAGCCAGGGCGTTGAATGTGGATAAGAGTGTAGGGGAAAGGACATCTAAAAATGTTTTATAATATTGGAGAGTGTAGCCGTCAGGGCCAGGGCTTTTGCCAAGTTTCATTTGTTTTACTGCTGCCTCAATTTCAGTTAGGGATATGGGTTTATCTAGTTCTAGTTTAAGTTGGGACGATATCGGCTTGGGGCTATTTTTGGAGAGGAAAGATTTAATGAGGTCAGAGCGGGTTTTCTGTGTGTTTTGAGATCTTTGGTCAAGGTTCAAATTATATAATTTTGAGTAAAAGATCTCAAATTCTTTAGCTATTTCCTCATTCTTAACCAGAAGATCTCCCTTAGGATTGCGTAATTGGTGTATTCTGGTGGTGGTTTTAGCAGATTGAACTGAGCGAGCGAGTAGGCGTCCACATTTGTTCCCCTGCTCGTAGAAGATCTTCTGGGAGAGGATATAGCGCCTACTAGAACGTTTGTCTAATTCTGTTTTAAGGAGAGCACGGGTATGAGATAGTTCTTGTAAGGTGGCGATTGCCTGTGTTTGTTTGTGCGTTCTTTCTAGGGATTTAATTGTGTCGATGAGTGAATTAATAAGTTCTTGGTTCCGTTTTTTGGTTTTAGCCGCTAGAGCAATCAGATCCCCCCGGATCACACACTTATGAGCTTCCCAAAGGGAGATAGGAGAGATTTCAGGTGACGAATTCTCGGTAAAGTAGTTGAGGATGCATGTACGGATGCGGTCTAGGGAGGTCGGATCCCCCAGTAGTGAAGGGTTAAATCGCCATACTTTAGTTCGAGGTTGGGTTTCAGGGAAGGATAGTGTAACCGTAATGGGGTGATGGTCTGATAAAAACATGGGTTCTATCGTTGACTGTTTTAGGGATGAGAGATCTGACTGAGAGAGGAAAAAATAATCTATTCTAGAATACTTTTGGTGTGGTGCCGAGAAAAATGTGTAGTCTTTTACCGTGGGTGATAATGTACGCCATGTATCGTGGAGAGTCAGATTTTGTAGTTGGGTTTTAATCTGGCGAAGAGCCATATATGTTAGGGTAGAAGAGCCTGATGATGAGTCTAATAATGGGTTTAGGGGGACGTTAAAATCTCCACCAAGGAGAACTAAACCTTCCTGAAAGGTTTCCAGCCGGCAGCAGATGTCTCGAAAAAAGGAGACTTGATGATCATTGGGGCAGTAAACGTTCGCCAAAGTTATTGGTTTGTTTGCATATTTCCCTTTGAGGAAGACATATCTACCGGCCGGGTCAATCAGTGAGTCTGAGAGAAAAAAGTTTGCATGCTTGGAGATTAATATTGATACACCTTTCGTTTTGGCATCTGGGTTCGTAGCGTGGTGGGCTGCACGATATATGTGGTTCGAAAGTTTGGGTATTGAGTCGGAGCGGAAGTGGGTCTCCTGCAAAAAAATAAAATGAGCTTTGTGTTTGGTAAGAGATGTCAAGACTTGGGAGCGTTTCTCAGGAAGGTTGAGACCTTTCACGTTGAGGGATATACATTTTAGTGTTAAGGAAAGATTGGTTAATGGTTTCGATTGCATGGTTTATGTACTGTTAACGTCCGGGAGTCAAAGCCCACTCAGATGTAGTTCTGTGGATGTCGGTGTACAGTATGTGAGGGCTGTTAAGCAAGGGGCTGGACGGGGTCAGTCACCCCCCGGAGCCTAGGAGCGGGGCAAGAGAGGGAGGTTATTGGTTATAGAAGAGAGAGGAGAGAGGAGTAGAGAGAAGAGGAAAGGAGGGAAGGGAGTAGAAAAGGAGAAGAGCGGCAAAGGTGGGTATTGGGTAAAGGAGAGGAGGGAGAGAAGAAATGGGGATAGAGGATGGTGAGGGGAGGAGGAAAGTGAAGAAGGGTAGGTAGTGTAGGGTAGGATAAGGAAGAGGAGAGGGATCGGGCAAAGAAAATCTACCAGAGACGAGGTTAGAAAATTCCCCTCGTCTAGGGGGGGAAAAAGGGTTCTGGAGTGTCAGCTAGTGTCTTTAAGGACTTGCTGTGTGGGGAGGTGAGAGAAGACGGGGAACCTAGTTCGGGTGTGAGCCGGGGGACAGGTCCGCTTCACAACTTAGGTGTAGAGATATTAGTTGTAGTTATATGATGTTGTGTTTTTGTGATTTTTGAGGGGAATTTTGAGGGGAGCCCACTCAGAGTTTAGGTGTACTATAGGGCCACAGGTCACACAGGAAAGGGAACCGTGTAGGAGGTCATAAAGCATTTGTCAGGAAAACATTAACATAATACATCTTCGCTAAAATAACCTATAAGCTGTAAACCTTATCAATTCAAACCTGTATTGTGTGTAACAAGCAGTGAGGAGAAACAAAAAATTATTATAACAGCTTAAATCCCTTAACACAAATACGAGAATTCTAACAGGAAGAAGGGTTATCAACATCCTATGCATACTGTAAGACAGATATCAAACTCTAGCTTAAGCTTTTCCTAATAAATGAAAAGTTAAGCTTTATTCCTGAAGGAGGAAGGTAAGGAGGGAGATCGTATGGGGGATGGCCAAGGAAAAGGGGGAGAGGGGGGAGGGTTGGATGGGTAGGGTGGGTCTGGAGCAGGGGATAGGGAAGGAGAGGAGGGGGTAAGGGGGGATGGTATGGGAGAAGGGTGGTGAGAGGGAGATACTTGTTGTTAACTTTTGAGCTAAAGGGACTAACCATGCGATTCTGAAGATGCGAGGCTAAAGCCAAACTATGACCTTATCAGAGGAGCCAGTGGCCTGATAAAGCGTATTGTATGTGATCTGGCTTCTATGATAAATGTTTTGCTTACTAAAGACCAAAGACATCTGAGGGAATAGGTAAAGACAGTTTTCTTGATGACTAGGGTAGCTATGAGATTACTTTTGCTACATGTATAAGATCATTTACCATAAAGAAATCGCTTATTATGCATTTTTACAGACTGGTAATGACATACATGCTTCATCTACGTTTAAATACCAAGAAGAAATGCATGAAACACAAATAAGTAATAAAAAAAAAAAAAAAAAAAAAAGGGGGGTGGGGGGGGGAAGGGAGGGGAAGGGAAGGGGGGAAGCTGTAAAGTTCTGTTCCTTCTACTCCTGCATGTTTGTATGTGGAAATTTGGGCAGTCAGGGAGATATGGAGAGGTTCCTGTGAGTAATAAGGAGGAAAAAAAAACCAGATAAGGGTTGGACGGATGCGGATGAGAGATGCCAAGGGATATCAGGGGATTGCATTCCTGTTGCAAGAATTAGAGTACAAAGTACGATGAGGGGGTGGTGTGCATCGGGGATTAAATCGAAAACTCACTGCTGTTGCAATGCGGCTGAGTGGTTGACTTCAATCTTCCTGATGATTTCGTCCCGGGGGAGACATCGGAGCACGAGGAGGGCTTCGCTGATAGAGGTCTCGACGGGATGAGTGTGGTTTCGGTGATGCCGATCCTGCTTTACGTCTGCGCGATCTCTGGCGTGGTGCCTTTGGAGATGGGTTGAGAGTAACCGGCTGCCATGGTTCCGAGGGGAAAAAGAGGTCATACCATTCCGGAAGTTCGATCCGTGGAAGGTCAAGCTGATCACAGAAATTCTTCAGGTCATCTGGTGTGCGGAGGATGGCAGTGCGACCCCTGGTGGACGCAGATAAAGCAAAGGGGAATTTCCAGCGATACTGGATGTTCCTAGTGCGTAATGCCTCTAATAAAGGTCTTAGGGCTCGTCTGTTTTGTAGCGTGATCTGCGACAGGTCCTGGAAAAGCTTTACTTCAGTCCCATTAAAGATTACTCGGCCTCTTTCCCTAGCTTTCCGTAAGATTTCCTCCTTAAGGGGAAAGTTCACCAGACAACAAACAATGTCTCTGGGTGGTTCATTCTCCCTGGGCTGGGGGCGAAGAGCGCGGTGTGCTCTTTCCATATCAATGGGTGAATCTGCAGGTCTTCCTATTAGATCATTAAATAGAGCACAGAGGGTTTGCTGCACTGAATTTGGATCGATGCTTTCGGGTATACCCCTTACCCTTACATTGTGCCGGCGACCGCGATTATCAAGGTCTTCCACATGTCTATGAAGTTCAAACATTTGGGAGAGTTGTGCATCATAGGCAGATTGGACCTGGCGGATGGCTGTTGCATGGGTCAGGGTTGTTTGTTCTACTGTTTCAATACGGTGTGCTATCGCCTGCATGTCTGATTTTAAGTCGGCGATAGCTGCCGTCACCGTGCTTTTAATGTCCGATGCTACTTTTTCCAGGTCGAATAAGTTTAGCATGTGTGATCGACCGGAGTCGGTTGTGGGAGTGAGAGAACTCATGGTCTGCATGTCGGGCCGTTCGGTAGGAGAGGCCGGTGTTTGGGCCTGTGAGGCCACGTGTGCGGACAGTCTTTGGGTGCGGAATATGTCAGGAATATTCCTACTGAGTTGCGTACCTGGGTCCAATGTGGTACGGGACGTTGAGGAACTCCGGGTGGACCTGCTCATGTTGAAATCAAGGTGTGGGCTCCCCGTTTAGCTACGATCTGTCCCCGGATCACAGGAGCTCTTGGCTTATGCTGCCATCACGGTCTCCGTCCAGGCCACGCCCCTCCTTTTCTTTTTTTTATCATATATATTTTATTTGTTGTTTTTGTTCTGGACTCTAGGTGGATTGTTTCTCCTGAAATTGGAGACATTACTCTGCATACCCATGGGGTACAGTCCTTTAGTATACATACAAAGTATACATAATTTGTTCTTTTTCTATATTCTGTTTTTTTTTTTTGTTCTTCACCATGTTACGGGAAGAAAAGGGTCATGTTTACATTCGTATGCACAGTTTTATTTCCTTTTTTTTTTTTTTTTTTCAAGTCGCTACTCTCCTGCTGGAGAGCAGATGGATTCCTCCTCCCTGCATCTCCATCTGATGGGACTCGCCAAGTGGCATCAAATTGTCCAAGACTTTTGTCTAGGACTCCTGAGCAGTCTGTATTGCTCAGGTGTATTGACTCTGTTTTTTCTTTTTTATTACCTCAGACCCCTCCTGGGTCTCACCACAATTGGTTTGTTTTTTTCTTTTTTTTTCTATTGTCATTTTTTATTTACGTATTTCCATGGTCTGTTACAAATTCATTAGTCCTAATACAGACCCATGGAACCTATTGTTTGTATATCCTAAACCTATTCGTACTTATATTTTGTATTTGTTCTTTTTCATTTTTATTATTATTTCCTTGATTTCTCCTTTATGTATTTTTTATTTATTTTTTTTTATTGGATGTACAATTTGTGAAATACATGTTATATCTATAATGTGTTCTTTTTTCTCAAACTAATAAAAATTACAATTATAAAAAAAGAAGTACATATTATTAAGTATTAAAAATCTTTATTACTCTAAAACAAGATTTATCTCAAAGTATAAAATGTAAACAATATGCTTGGCTATTTAATTAGCATCTGCAGAGACAAGACAGTAGAGAGTACCATAAATGTATTCAATATACATACAAGGCGTGTCTATTAAATAACAAGACTGTGATCCCACCTAGTAAACAAAGCAGTCTGATCTGGTTATAACTGCGTGCGTGGTGACTAGGGATGAGCCGAACACCCCCCTGTTCGGTTCGCACCAGAACATGCGAACAGGAAAAAAGTTCGCTCGAACACGCGAACACCGTTAAAGTCTATGGGACACGAACATGAATAATCAAAAGTGCTAATTTTAAAGGCTTATATGCAAGTTATTGTCATAAAAAGTGTTTGGGGACCCGGGTCCTGCCCCAGGGGACATGGATCAATGCAAAAAAAAGTTTTAAAAACGGCCGTTTTTTCAGGAGCAGTGATTTTAATCATGCTTAAAGTCAAACAATAAAAGTGTAATATCCCTTTAAATTTCGTACCTGGGGGGTGTCTATAGTATGCCTGTAAAGGGGCGCATGTTTCCCGTGTTTAGAACAGTCTGACAGCAAAATGACATTTCGAAGGAAAAATTCCATTTAAAACTACCCGCGGCTATTGCATTGCCGACAATACACATAGAAGTTCATTGATAAAAACGGCATGAGAATTCAACACAGGGAAACCCCGAACCAAAATTAAAAAAAAAAAAAAAAAAGACGTGGGAGTCCCCCTAAATTCCATACCAGGCCCTTCAGGTCTGGTATGGATATTAAGTAGAACCCCGGCCAAAATTTTTTTAAAAAATGACGTGGGGTTCCCCCTAAATTCCATACCAGACCCTTCAGGTCTGGTATGGATTTTAAGGGGAACCCCGGGCCAAAAAAAAAAAAAAACGGCGTGGGGTCCCCCCAAAAATCCATACCAGACCCTTATCCGAGCACGCAACCTGGCAGGCCGCAGGAAAAGAGGGGGGGATGAGAGTGCGCCCCCCTCCTGAACCGTACCAGGCCACATGCCCTCAACATTGGGAGGGTGCTTTGGGGTAGCCCCCCAAAACACCTTGTCCCCATGTTGATGAGGACAAGGGCCTCATCCCCACAACCCTGGCCGGTGGTTGTGGGGGTCTGCGGGCGGGGGGCTTATCGGAATCTGGAAGCCCCCTTTAACAAGGGGACCCCCAGATCCCGGCCCCCCCTGTGTGAAATGGTAAGGGGGTACTTACCCCTACCATTTCACTAAAAAAAAAAAATGTTAAAAATGACAAGAGACAGTTTTTGACAATTCCTTTATTTAAATGCTTCTTCTTTCTTCTATCTTCCTTCATCTTCTTCTTCTTCTGGTTCTTCTGGTTCTTCCTCCGGCGTTCTCATCCAGCATCTCCTCCGCGGCATCTTCTACCTTCTTCTCCTCGGGCCGCTCCACACCCATGGCATGGGGGAAGGCTCCCGCTCTTCTCTTCATCTTCTTCTTCATCCTCTTCTCTTCTTCCTTCTTCTCTTCTTCCTTCTTCTCTTCTTCATTTTCTTCTTCGGGCCGCTCCGCATCCATGCTGGCATGGAGGGAGGCTCCCGCTGTGTGACGGAGTCTCCTCGTCTGATGGTTCTTAAATAATGGGGGGCGGGGCCACCCAGTGACCCCGTCCCCCCCTGACGCACGGTGACTTTACGGGACTTCCCTGTGATGTCACGGGGAATGCCACAGGGAAGTCCCGTCATGTCCCAGGCGCCAGAGGGAGCGGGGTCACCGGGTGGCCCCGCCCCCCGTTAATTAAGAACCGTCAGACGAGGAGACGCCATCACACAGCGGGAGCCTCCCTCCATGCCAGCATGGATGCGGAGCGGCCCAGAGAAGAAAATGAAGAAGAGAAGAAGAGAAGAAGGAAGAAGAGAAGAGGATGAAGAAGAAGATGAAGAGAAGAGCGGGAGCCTCCCCCCATGCCATGGATGCAGAGCGGCCTGAGGAGAAGAAGATAGAAGACGCCGCGGAGGAGATGCTGGACGAGAACGCCAGAGGAAGAACCAGAAGAGCCAGAAGAACCAGAAGAAGATGAAGGAAGATAGAAGAAAGAAGAAGCATTTAAATAAAGGAATTGTCAAAAACTGTCTCTTGTCATTTTTAACATTTTTGACAGTTTTTTAGTGAAATGGTAGGGGTAAGTACCCCCTTACCATTTCACACAGGGGGGCCGGGATCTGGGTGTTCCATTGTTAAAGGGGGCTTCCAGATTCCGATAACCCCCCGCCTGCAGACCCCCCAACCACCGGCCAGGGTTGTGGGGATGAGGCCCTTGTCCTCATCAACATGGGGACAAGGTGTTTTGGGGGCTACCCCAAAGCACCCTCCCAATGTTGAGGGCATGTGGCCTGGTACGGTTTTCCTGCGGCCTGCCAGGTTGCGTGCTCAGATAAGGGTCTGGTATGGATTTTTGGGGGGACCCCACGCTGTTTTTGTTTTTTTTTTGGCACGGGGTTCCCCTTAAAATCCATACCAGACCTGGTATGGAATTTAGGGGGAACCCCACGTCATTTTTTTTTTAAATTTTGGCCGGGGTTCCCCTTAATATCCATACCAGACCTGAAGGGCCTGGTATGGAATTTAGGGGGACTCCCACATCATTTTTTTTTTTTTATTTTGGTTCAGGGTTTCCCTGTGTTGAATTCCCATGCCGTTTTTATCAATGAACTTCTATGTGTATTGTCGGCAATGCAATAGCCGCGGGTAGTTTTGAATGGAATTTTTTCTTCGAAATGTCATTTTGCTGTCAGACTGTTCTAAACATGGGAAACATGCGCCCCTTTACAGGCATACTATAGACACCCCCCAGGTACGAAATTTAAAGGGATATTACACTTTTATTGTTTGACTTTAAGCATTATTAAAATCACTGCTCCTGAAAAAACGGCCATTTTTAAAACTTTTTTTTGCATTGATCCATGTACCCTGGGGCAGGACCCGGGTCCCCAAACACTTTTTATTACAATAACTTGCATATAAGCCTTTAAAATTAGCACTTTTGATTTCTCCCATAGACTTTTAAAGGGTGTTCTGCGGCATGCGAATTTGCAGCGAACAACCCAAATTGTTCGCTGTTCGACGAACTTGCGAACAGCCAATGTTCGAGTCGAACATGAGTTCGACTCGAACTCGAAGCTCATCCCTAGTGGTGACCTTGAACATGTTTGAACCTGCATGACAAGCAGCAACACTCTGTGACGTTAAGTTGATTGTGAGTCTCCATTTAGTTTGGTTGTTTTCTGTAGTGTGCTGAAAAAATGTTTAGTTTAAAAGAATGTTTTCGAATGCTTATTACAGCTTATGGGAATGACGGCCTGTCTTGTGCGTGTGTGTTTGAGTGGCACAAGAGATTCAGCGAGGGATGTGAGAATGAATTCCCAAAAGTTAAATCAGTGCTTAAAGGGATACTTTTTGAGTCAGTTGATGCTGTAAAGAAGAAAACGGTGGATGTGTTGAAACAACTGATAGAAATAGATTTTCTCCATGCCATCGATCAGTCAAAAACAAGACTGCAGCAATGTATTAGTGCAAATGAAGAGTATATTGAAGGGAACTAGCATTACATTTGTAATACATATAAATAAAGGTGAGTTATTTATTCAGTCTCGTTATTTAATAGACAAACCTCATATATAATGTATATAATTTATATAAACAATAAAATATATACATAAACAATATATATATAAAGAGTGTAAATAATGAAAAAAATACTATGCCTTATAACTCAAAAATAAATGAAATAAAAAGGGGTTAAAAAAAGGTGAAAGCAGGCTCCCCAAATACAATCAAAGTGGATCCAATGACAAGTCTAACTGTTATCGATATTGATTCTAGCCTAGGGGATCTAAAGTACGCAATTCACAAATCAACCTTGTTCCTAACATAGATACCATCCTACATTTATTGTATCACCTGCAATGGGGACAAATTATATCCAGCTCTACAAATGTAATGCCAGTAGGGTCCCTGCGATGGAATTCCCTAAGGTCTTTGCAACCTTTTATGATATTATAAAGGTGTTCCTTAAATGGTCCCTTAATCTCCTAATCTTCCTCCCTATATATTGTTTTTTACATGAACACTCAAATAAATGCACAACATATTTATTAATATTACATGTTATAAAAGATCCTATCCCTCAATGTGGGTGCTCTATGGAAAATGACTACTGGCTTGTCAGGTAACAAGTCAGTCAAAACAGGATCACTTTTTAAAACTTTACTGTTGCATGGGTCACTTTAGGGGAGATTTCCTCTACATTCTTTCCCCGTGACTACTTTAATAGAAGGGAAAACAGACTGCAATTAAGCAAGTGGTTGTAGTTGTAAACAAAAAGTGTTCGGTATATGTCCGCATTAGAAATCTCTGTAACTATTATTAGAGAACGGGAAGAAAAAATACTCCTTGGTGGGGACACAGACCACAATAAACTGGACAGCAACTCATCTCCACTCTTTTCAAAACATGGGTACTACTGTATATTATGAGGATTGCAAATTACTTTTAAAATGGCTTCCAGTATAGCAAATTAACATTAATTAAAATAATAAACATCACAAATCTACTTTTACAAAGTCTCTTCTGGCTCTTTCTACTAATCTGTTACAAAAGTTTCAACCTCCATCGAGTCAAAGATGTTCCATTTTAGTTATTAATATTAACAATAAAAAGTAAATTAAGTGTGCGTAGGCATGATGTCTCTGGCTGTGAATGTTTTATGTGCTGAAATGAAAAAAAAAACAGTGGGGAGTTAGGCATGCAGCAAAGGTTGTCAAAGAAAGCCATTACTTCACAATCCCTTTGTTCTTGTCAACTGCTCAGTATGAATGGAAACTGAACATTTGAACTGCAGGTCTAAAATTATTTACTTTATTTACTGCCACTAAGAATGTGCTTTGTTAATTAGAAGTTTGGATTATCACTGACTTTGTAGCACCTGGATGGCATGTTGTGAAGGTGAACTGGACACAACCTTTAAAATACCTTTGTGAAGACAAGATATTGAAAAATTGTGTCATATTGACAGGCCTCTATTCATTTATCATCAATACTAAAATTGCCTATTGAGCTTCAGAAACTTATAATTAAACCCAGGACAACATATATTACATAATTGCCAGCATTTTAAAAACATTTCAAGGGACAAATTCATGCATAAGAGGTCTAGTCAGTTCAGCTGCACCCCCATTTTTTCCACGCCCTATAGTGCAGAATTTGATAAAATTTAAAAAACATTGTCAAATATCTGCCTGTACTATCCGGCAACCCAATACTCTCTAAAGGGATCCAGACTGTCATTTGGGGGACTCCCTCGCTTGGCAGATGGTTGTCACCTAGTCTCTACACAAGTACAGCAGCATCTGCCCATTGGCTACAATTTAAGGGCACATTTAAATGCGGGACGAATAGCTGTGTTCTTTTCATCAAAAGGGGAGACACAGTCCTCTCAGTCACTACTGACAAGTCCCATAAAATCCTGTCCTTCATTAATTGTAACACACGCTTTGTAATATATGTGATCACCTCTACGATCACCTCTACAATCACCTCTACGATATAGAGAAGAATCATTCCACTAACATAGCTCTTCATTGGAATTTTCATCACCATAAAGATGTATCCAGCTTGGTGATAGAGGGTATGGAAAAAATAGTGAGGCCATCTAGGGGTGGAGATAAATTCAAAATCTTGCGTAAACAAGAAGTTCATTTGATTTTCAGATTAAATAGTAGAAAACCTGCTGGCCTCAACTTCGAGTGGGATGTGTCTCATTTTTATGATTGAGATCATTTTACAAATGAGACACATCTTTGCGGCCTCTCAATATACATATAGAATTTTTTCCAACCCCCTATTGTTGCTACTAATAAAGGCTTGTGACATAACAGCACTACAGATCACACCACATGATAATTACTCTCTCTAATCTAAATATGGTTTGTTTTTCTTGTGTGCTGCTTTCAGCTTCCACCCAGTTCTTTAATGTAAACAATATGAACCTTGTACATCAACAACAGTTCATTGTTTACTGAAGGTTTAATAAAACTGAGATTAAACATCAGGAATCGGAGACAATTTGATTGGCGGCCATTCGATCAGTGCCTAGCGACCTTGATCACTGGTGTGATAATGATCGCTGTCACAAATCTGTCCGCTAGCGGGTCTTCACACTAAATGACAAGATTTATATGATTGCTAGATACATAAACTTTTCAATTGACCAATATATTTATCAATACATTCTTTGTCTCTATTTCTCTCTCCCATCTCTTTGTATTCTTGGATAATATAATATATATATATATATATATTGGATATATGGATAATATAATATATATATATATATATATATATATATATATATATATATATATATATATATATATATATATGGGGTTTAAGTTTAGAGGCTGTGACATGGCGAACTCTCCTCTCTTTCCTCACTTGGCTTGTTCCCTCGTACCTGAGAGGTCCTACACATGGGTAAGCACATCACTATCATGCAAAATGTCATTTTATTTTTACTCAACCTCACTTGCACATACTATGTGTGGAATGCTATACTCATTACTTATTACTAAGATACATCTCTCTAGTTTTCTTTCTATATCTTGGTTTGTCTTCATCTTACTCCTCGTATTGTGTTCATATCCACCCTTGCTTGTTTGTGTTCTCTCTTCATTCTAGTATACTACATGGACATCCAAAGATACCTTATCTCTATATATTTATCTCACCTTTATGGTGTTTACCATTAGATCTACATACATTTTACTGCCAACATTGTGAACATACTATATATGGCTATTGAGACACACCAAGGAACACAATTCTTTTCTTTTCCTTTCACACCATGCATCCTTTACACTCTCATATTATCATTTTCCTTTCTTTCCTGTTTGCACCCACACCTATTATGTCATGGATTTCTTTACATAAGAGCGATATCATACTATTTATACCCTTATATTACTCTAGAAGATACATACATATATATAATTTTTATTACAGTTGTCATGACATATGTGGCCTCTGGGACATCCTAGGATATACAACATTCCTTTTCTTCCTTTTCCTCGCCATGTCCGCCTCCTACTGGACCCCCGCTCGGCTTACTGCGGGCTACGCACCTTCAGCTCCCGGTTGGAGTACCTTCCGCTGTTGCCTTTGTAGATCAGTCCTATGGACCCATTGACCATAATGCAAGTATGGGGTATTTCCTTTAGGCCACGTACTTCTTCTTTGACCATTATCATTATTGAATGTTATATCTTATTGATACCTATTATTTTGTAGATATCCTGCATATACACCAACTCCTGAAGAAGCGAGCAGAGCTCGCGAAACGCGTCGAGTACTAAGTTGTATATGTATACTATTTATTTTTATACTGTAATCAATATGTCAATGGTCTAATCATGCCCTATGATGTTTTTATGCTCATTATAAATTATGTTTTTGGAACTTCAATAAATCTTTATACTACTCATCATGACCTATATGACCAACTCATTTAAAGTCCCATGGGCGAATTTCCTCTTGTCTCTAATCTAAATATGGTTTGTTTTTCTTGTGTGCTGCTTTCAGCTTCCACCCAGTTCTTTAATGTAAACAATATGAACCTTGTACATCAACAACAGTTCATTGTTTACTGAAGGTTTAATAAAACTGAGATTAAACATCAGGAATCGGAGACAATTTGATTGGCGGCCATTCGATCAGTGCCTACCGACCTTGATCACTGGTGTGATAATGATCGCTGTCACAAATCTGTCCGCTAGCGGGTCTTCACACTAAATGACAAGATTTATATGATTGCTAGATACATAAACTTTTCAATTGACCAATATATTTATCAATACATTCTTTGTCTCTATTTCTCTCTCCCATCTCTTTGTATTCTTGGATAATATAATATATATATATATATATATATATATATATATATATATATATATAAAAATTGATAGATTTGATTATGGACATGCTTACATGCATATACTCTATATCTCCCACTTCATTTCTGATCTCGTTTCTTATCATATCCATTTTGAGGGTCTGCCTTATATCCATATACAGATCAACCGGAAGTCACTCTTTTTTTCTTTTGGCTCCCTGCATTTAATGCGGGGACTATTATAATTATATAGTACACATTTTTATATGTCTAATATGGAATATATATTGATACAGTTATAGTGATTGTACGCAATGCTCATTATGGATTAGGCATTGGAATATATACATCTTTCCAAGATTATTATTTTAAATAACATTTTTGGGTTTTATTTGTAGTTTACAGTATAAGTTATTTGTTTTTTGAAAAATATGATATGATCAGTTATATTTTACTTAATGTAATATATTATGTTATTGGTCCATGCTTTCATCTACACATGTTTTTGATGTGATAACATAAGTTTCCTCTATGTTTGAGCACCTTGGGTGTGAGGTCTTCTTGGAGGGAGGTAGTCTGTGAATATTCTTTGTTAGGATTTTACATGCTAGTCCTGGCCTCTGAGCTCTCCCCCCCAGGCGTTCTTCATTTTTGTTTTGATTGTGTATGGGGAGGTGATCTCAATGGAGATTTATCTTGATTGGCTATTTACCCCTATATATATATACACAGCCAAACTATGCCACACTAGCTAAGACTAAGCACCAACCCACGGTGTGAAAGCTGTTTGCCCCTTCCACTGTACAGTATGGACTGACTGTTTTTGGATTTTTAATCTCAATAAAGATGTTGTATCGGTGTGCGGCCGACCAGCACAATTGCCTGCTCTTTGATTCACTGCAGAGCCTACACCTGTGTGCCTTACTAGGGCGTGTATTCTATGGAACTCTTGTCTGGGAGCGGCAACCTTCTCTCTTTCACCTTTTTTTCCCTCTGCATACAGCATGCCATGGTAGACTAGAATGTACTTTAGGTGCAGGACATTAATTTTAAATGGGTGTGGTTCTACAAAAGGTATATCATTAACCTATTGTGTAATGGTTTCCTGGGTCACTGGGGGAAATGTCCAGGCTGGATGCTGCCCTTCAATGTGACTATGGCAGCCATCTTGGGTCCGGCAGTCTATTTAAGACCCTAGCTCCCAGGTTTGGCACGCATTTAGCATGTGGGTAGTGAAGGGACAGGTCACCCGGCTGACAGGGACAGTGATTAGTGGCAGGGAGAAGTTCCATATGGGGAAAGGATAGGGACACACCACCCTTCCTGGAAAACCACCTCATTTGGGTACAGACTGACCAGACCTCATTTCACCCCTCAAGACAGACGCTGTCTCACATCTGAGACCTGTTCCGCTACACACTACTGTTATATACCATGAATGTTCCCAGTTGGGTGCCTTCCCACCGGGTTTGATTTAAATTGCTGTATTCTACATTAATACAAGTTCTGCTCTCTGCAACTGGACTCTGGGTGTTTACTGCCGCCACACCATACTGCACCTCACCACAAGGAACTATCAAATTTATAAGTTGATTTGTGAAATATTGATAATATGCATGTGAAAGTAGACATGAGCTTACTATCTTTGTTCATGAGCGATTATGACCAAAGTACCAAGTATACAAGACACTATGGGGTTGATTTACCAAAAGTAAATAGACTGTGCAAGTGCAGCTGCTCCAGAGCTTAGTAAATGAGGTGAAGCTTTGAAGAGATGTATGGGATTTTTTTTTTCAGAATCATACTTACCTAGATGGATGCAGCATTGGTCCGATACTGCACCTGTCCCCCGCTGGTTCTAACATTGAGAACTGTGGACATAGAGCTGGTGACTGTCAGTCACTGATTTTTGTTCTGCCCCCTCCTCACTCACTGGGGCTCTGAGCTGTAGAGGGGGCAAGAGCGGTCGGCGCAGGCTCTCAGTGGCTCGCTGAGAGGCTGAGCCGGGTGCCGGTCCAAGCATGTGGGCAGATCCCGACTTCAATGTCGCTATCTTGCCGGAGCCGAGACTGGCTCTTGACGTCAGTAGACAGCAAACTTCAGCCCGCTGCCTGCTGAAAACAGGCCACAGGAGTACAGACGAACTGCACTCCAGTGATCAATAGGAGGAGTACAGCCAAAGGAGCTTTGGCTGTACTTCTCCTTTCACTTTGCAAAGAATAATCAATCACATGAAAGATGCTTGCACATGATTGGATGATGGAAGTCAGCATTAGCTGCTATGCTCATTGTACAGTTAAGTCTCCTGAACAGGGTATATTATTTTTATAGGTGTTCAGTAGTGTAGGGACTGTTCCAGATCTCTCCAAATATGGTAATTTTGTCTAGGATCTTCCACTTTAAAACTTTCATGGTGCTACCTGGCTGGTGGGGTTCTTGTGCAATAGCACAGGGTGTATGCTTTCCTAGCCAAAGTCTGTTGCTGGTAAGGATTCTCATATCATTACTCTTGTTTAAGGCTTTATATTTAAATCTTGAAAGACCAATGTCCCAGTACATTTATATAACATTACGAAAAAAATAATGAATGTACAAAACATTAGTTTAGAAAAACAAACCAGAAAAAAAACATTGGCACCAAGAATTATAACTGTAAGCCTAAACTCACTGATGCTGTACTGAACATTGTGCAAATATCCTTCTATGCTCAAGCACCACAGGCAGAGGAAACTTGTTTTGGCCAGACAGAGAACTCTGGAGTGTTCTTTTTAAGATCTTTTTTTTATCTTCTCTGCAGGTTACAATAGTTGCTTCCCCTGAGCTTAATATTTCAATTATTAAAGTTTTTGTTGGTCAAAGGCATGACCAATGAAAAAGGAAAATAACATCCAAAGAAAACAGACACACATTCCTAATCCTTGATTCAGTTTACCAATACAAAACAGTTATAAATAGTCATTAGATCAGCAGTTATTCCAAATTGCTTAAAATTGTAGGTATACTGTAGAAACCAAGACTCCCAAAAGGAGTAAAATGTTACATTTGTTATTGTTATGATTATTGTTATTATAATTATTATTATTAATATTCTGATGTTATATCTATCATTATCTATTGTAATGTAATGTTTTCAGATCGAATTGAATGCAAATCATTGATCTGTCTGTAAGATTAGTCACTGCACTATAAGTTAGACAGGAAATGAAAGTTTCACTGGGAGCTATTTAAAAACAGCTTGATTACACACATATTCTGCATGACAGCTAGCATGGATCTACATGGAAGACTGGTCGTTGGACATAGTATGCATTATGATTGGCATCACTTGTGGCAGTATTAATGGTTGGCAGTTAAAAAAATAATAATTTTACTGAGCATCAGACTGAATCATACACTCAGTCCTAGACATGGCCCTGTTCTATGAAACATCAGTTCATGGTTAAATATACTAAGGTTAATGTGTCATTAATCTGGGCTATTCAAACAGAACATTAACTGAAAAAATATAAACAGCATTCATTTCATTAAATACCACCTGAGCTTCATTTTTTGATTGTATGTCCCCACCCTGCACCCTACAGTCCTATGATGGGTGCCTGAACTACTTATCATGTGACCCTGGGATTATGTTGTAGGGGAGAGCACTATTATTTTTACGCAGATAGTGATTCGTGAAACTTTGTCAGGGCTTCAAGAGGCACTTCAATATCAGATCTTACAAGTAAAGGTATATGCTGACAGTTTATAGGTCATATAATGTTATGCATGACCTCACTAAACTATAGAGAGGATTGGGAGGTGGTAGGGGTGGTAAAGCTTGACTTTTACATAAAGTTGAGAGAAACATAACAAATCAACTAATTGTATCTTTGAATCCAATGACTACTCTGACATGCAGTTTTTCTGCAGGTAAACTGTGCTTTCAAATTTCCCATTATATTCCCAATTTGAACTTTCCAAGTTAGTGACAAGTTTACTTAATTATATTGCAATACATTCACAATTGCAAAATTATCTAATGTTACAGTGAATCTATGCTCACACTATGCACAAAGCAAGTACAATAATACTCATATTCATCTCTGTAGATATAGACATTGTGCAGAAATGTACTTTCAAAGTTTAAAGTGGTATTAAACTCTAACATTACCCTACAGGTAAGCTTGTAGCAAGTCTTACCTGTAGGTACCTTGGAAATGGCCTATAATTGCACTGTTTATGATGATGTCACTGGTGCATACACATTACATTCACAGATTTTTGCAGTGAATTCTGAGAGTGATGTGCCGTGAAGGTGATTCTCGTATGCATGCATAGGACTGATATCATTGCAGCCTGGCCACCTGGAGTCCGTTTAAAGAAAACAAAAGGATTAAATACCACTTTAAAACACTGTAAATATTTTTCTGTGCTGTTAAAAACAGACTGAAACCAGATTGTAAAGTTATTTTTTTGGTTGTGTTCTTTGAAGATGAATTATTGTAAAGTACAAGCAACTAGAGAAGCTTATCATGGCTAGTTGTGAAGCTCTTTTACTGCTTGTTAACCACCTCAATACTGGACACTTTCACCCCTTTCCTTCCCAGACTAATTTTCAGCTCAGTGCTCTCGCATTTTCAATGACAATTACTTAGTCATGCTACACTGTACCCAAGCCAAATTTTTATCATTTTGTTCACACAAATAGAGCTTTTGTTTGGTGGTATTTATTCACCATTAGTTTTTTTTATTTTTTGCAATATAAGCGAAAAAAGCAATATTTTTGAAAAAAAAATCTTTTCTACTTTCTTTTTTTTAAAAAATCCAATAAAATCTATTTTCATCATAAATTTAAGCCAGAATGTATTCTGCTACATGTCTTTGGTAAAAAAATCCCAATAAGTATGATAATAGGTTTGTGTGAAAGTTATAGAGTCTACAAGCTATGCTACGTATTATTGAAAACTGATCAATCCTGATGTACTGACCCACCTAGCTAATTTCTTCAAGCCCTAAAATGTCAGGACAGTACACGTACCCCCCCAAAATTACCCCTTTTTGTAAACATTGCAGTCCAAGGTATTTAGTAAGAGGCATAGTGAGTTTTGTTTTTACAATTTTTTGCCCACAGTAGTTTGGAAAATGAAGAATTGTCATATTAATTAAATTCTCACACATGGCATAGATAAACTTGCAATTACACCCCAAAATATATTCTGCTACTCCTCCTGAGTATGGCGATAAAACATGTGTGAGACTTTTTCACAGCCTAGCCACATAGAGAGGGCCAACATGTAGGGAACACCATTAGACGTTCTTCGAGCATAAATGACACATTTAGTTTTCTGACTACCCATCATATTTTTGAAGGCCCTGTAGCACCAGGACATCAGAAATGCCCACAAAATGACCCCATTTTGGAAAGCAAACACCCCAATGTATATTCTAGGATGCATAATGAGTCTTTTGAACATGTCTTTTTTTTCCACAAGTTTTTGGAAAATGTAGAAAGAAAATGAAAACCTATTTTTTTTCACACAAAGTTGTAAATTCGTAAGTTATTTCTAACACATATCATGTACATAGCAAAAATTACACCCCAATGGGCGGCACAGTGGTGTAGTGGGTAGCACTCTCGCCTAGCAGTAAGAAGGGTCCCTGGTTCGAATCCCAACCATGACACTACCTGCCTAGAGTTTGCATGTTCTCCCTGTGCCTGCGTGGGTTTCCTCTGGGTACTCTGCTTTCCTCCCACACGCCAAAGACATGCTAGTAGGTTAATTGGATCCTGTCTAAATTGTCGCTAGTATGTATGAATGTGAGTTAGGGACCTTAGATTGTAAGCTCCTTGAGGGTAGGGACTAATGTGAATGTACAATGTATATGTAAAGCGCTGCGTAAATTGACTGCGCTATATAAGTACCTGAAATAAATAAATAAATAATAAATAAAAATACATGCTGCTCCTTCTCCTGAGTATGGCGATCCCACATATGTGAGACGTTTACGCGGCCTAGCCACATAGAGAGGCCCAACATCTAGATAGCAACCTCAGGCGTTCTAAAGGCATAAATTACACATTTCATTACCTGAGTACCTATCTCATTTTTGAAGGCCCTGGAGCACCAGGACAATAGAATTAGATGTGGCAGATGATCACGGACAGATGTGGCAGATGATCAGGGACAGATGTATGCAGATGATCATGGACAGATGTGCACCAGATGTGCACAGATAATCACAGATAGATGTGTGCAGATGATCACGGACAGATGTGGCAGATGATCACGGACAGATGTGGCAGATGATCACGGACAGATGTGTGCAGATGATCACGGACAGATGTGCGCAGATGCTCTCAGACAGATATGCGCAGATGATCAAGGACAGATGTGCGCAGATGATCACGGACAGATGTACGCAGATGATCACGGACAGATGTGCCAGATGATCATGGACATATGTGCCCAATGATCATAGACAGATGTGCACCAGATGATCATGGACAGATGTGCACCAGATGATCATAGACAGATGTGCGCCAGATGATCACGGATAGAAGGGCGCCGATGATTATGAACGGATGTGCGTGGATGACCATGGACAGATGTGCACCAGATGATCATGGACAGATGTGCCAGATGGTCATGCACAGATGTGCAAGATGATCACGGACAGATGTGACAGATGTGCCAGATGATTACGGATAGATGTGACAGATGATCAAAGACAGATGTTCAGTGGGACAGACGTTTACTGGGACAGATGTGGACAGATGTTCAGATGTGACAGATGATCATGGACAGATGTTCAGTGGGACAGATGTTCAGTGGGACAGATGTGGACAGATGTTCAGTGGGACAGATGTGGGCAGATGTTTACTGGGACAGATGTGGACAGATGTTTACTGGGACAGATGTTTACTGGGACAGTTGGGGACAGATGTAGGACAGGTGTTGGTGTTTTTCACAGTTTGGGGAAACTGTTTGGGGACACTAGCTGGGTGATCAGTGTGTAAAAAGCTGTAAAAAAACAGCTTATACACACTGATCCGCTGCTCGCAGATCCGCTCTCCTCCTTACTGACTCTGTGTGAGGAGAAGCAGAGGCGATCGCCTGGCAATGGCTCTCTGTTTACTACATAATGACTGTGATTGGACACAGTCATCGTGTGATCAGGAGGGCCAATCACAGAGCCCTCCTGCTGAGCGACATTGCCCTATCTCTGGGGGCACGAAACATCAGGATTGCACTGCTGTGTTGGCACGCGGCCGCACAATCTTGCTTCCTGTGATGTCCCCTCAGGCAGTTTACATCACATGATGACTGTGATTGGACACAGTCATCATGTGATCAGGAGGGCAAATCACAGAGCCCTCCTGCCGATCCAAGATGTGACGTGTCTGAGGGACACGCGCGCATCGGGATTGCGTGGCTGCACAGGCACATGGCCGCGCTATCCCTCTCCTTCTGAAAGACATTCAAGAACGTCCACTCAGAAGGAGGTAGTGCCCACCCATCCACTGCACATAATTGGCCTGGTGGGTGCTTGCTCCTTCTGAGTAGACATTCTTCAGAAGGCGAGGGATTGCATGCTTAAATGATTAAGCATGTGTAAATACTTTAATTTTCATGGTCTGTGCATGGGTCCATATTAAAGTAGAACTAGAGGAAACACTTTTTTTCTCATTTGAGAAAGTAAGGGAGGGTTATAACCCCTCTTAGTTTTTTTTAATTGTCCCCTGTGTCCCATTGGGGATATTTCCCTTAACTTCCTCTCCCATAGCCAAAACATTAAGTGAGAGGTAATCCTTCCAAAGTGAGGGAATTTCTGGTCTTCACCAGGTTCACCAGAACTAGTGCCCCATTACTGTTCTGGGGACAACCCAAAATTTGGGATTAACAGGACACATGGAGAGGGTGAATCTCCCTAACAGGGGCACAGGCAGCAATAAAAACTGACAGGTATTCTAATCTCTCCCCACTAAGTCTAAAATGAAAAAAAAAGTTTGTCTTTAGTTGTACTTCAAGTTACACTATTAAGCAAATACTGTGAGAGAGGGAGGAGACAAGTTAATTTTTTACACCCCCGTTACACTAAGCATCCAACTCACTGTGGTTGATTTACTAAAAAGTAGAGCGTATTCACCATGCAAAGTGAAATTTAACTTTGGAGTAGAATTTTCACTTACCTTGGTGAATGTAGTGAAAATTCTCTTTACAAAGATAATCTATTCACATGCCAGAAAATATAAAAGAAAAAAACAGAACCTTTGCTTTTACAAAAATATTTCATGAGTTGTATGTTTAGCTAGCTACCTGGATCTGCATTTTAAATGTATATACACTATTTGCCAGAAAATATAAATGATCTGTATTTTAATATAATGTACTTTTAGAAGTTTAATTGCAGCCAAAGGGATGTTGTGGACAGCCCTGGCTATTTCAAACTATGTAATCTAATCTAAAAGCAGACACACCGACATTTTAATAAAATGCAGAAATATGAGATGCTGAAATTTACTTTTGAACTGCAGCATAGCACCCATTGGAGCTTACAATTTTAAAAAATGTGCATGGGCTGTTTTTGTGGCTGTGTTTTCTCTTATATATTATATGTTTCTGTATGCAAACAATGACCTAAAAACATAATAAAGACATAAGAAAGTCAAAGAGTTCTTATGGGTGAGCTTGTAATTCATCAAAAGTGTTAAAAAAAAACTTATTTCCTGATTAGTCTGGAAATAGAAATGATAAACTGTTCACTGCAAAGACTAATCAGCAGTTTCACCAAGAGAATGCGCCATTCTCTCTCTGTCTTTGGTTTGCATGTAAACATGCACAAGTCCTTACTTTGTTAATTAGTAATGTTAATTAAGCAGCATTTGCCATTGTCAACAGCAAAGTGAGAGGAACAAGCATGCAGTGTCCAAAATAACATAATTTGTGTACTAAGCTTAAACAATTTGAAAATCAACACTTTGCAATAATAATCAAAGCAAATTTAGGCATTGATGCGGATATCAATTATCTTTTCCTAGGTCTAACAGTTCCTACAGTATATACTGTGATCAAAGCTGGGAGCTGATACCAAAAACCTGCCCAGTCCTCATTAAAGACTAGGGATGAGCCGAACACCACTCCGCTTCGGTTCGCACCAGAATTTGTGAACAGGCAAAAAATTTGTGCGAACACGCAAATACCATTAAAGTCCATGGGACATGAACATGAAAAATCAAAAGTGCTCATTTTAAAGGCTTATATGCAGGTTATTGCCATAAAAAGTGTTTGGGGACCTGGGTTTTAAAAACGGCCGTTTTTTCAGGAACAGTGATTTTAATAATGCTTAAAGTGAAACAATAAAAATGAAATGTTCCTTTAAATATCGTGCCTGGGGGGGTGTTCTTAGTCTGCCTGTAAAGTAGCGCATCTTTCCTGTGTTTAGAACAGTACCACAGCAAAATGACATTTCTAAAGGAAAAAATGTAATGCAAAACTGCACGCGGCTGTAATGTATTGTCGGATCCCGTCAATATAGATAAATATCATTGAAAAAAATGGCATGGGTCCCCCCCAGTCCATTACCAGGCCCTTTGGGTCTGGTATGAATATTAAGGGTAACCCCGTACCAAAACTAAAAAATAATTGCGTGGGGGTCCCCCCAAAATCCATACCAGGCCCTTCAGGTCTGGTGTGGATATTAAGGGGAACCCTGCGACAAAATAAAAAAAATGGCATGGGGGTCCCCCAAAATCCATACCGGACCCTTATCCAGGCACGCAACCTGGCAGGCCACAGGAAAAGGGGGGTACGAGAGAGTGCCCCCCTCCTGAACCATAACAGGCCACATGCCCTCAACAACGTGGTGTTGATGGGGACAAGGGCCTCTTCCCCACAACCCTTGCCTGGTGGTTGTGGGGGTCTGCGGGAGGGGGCTTATCGGAATCTGGAAGCCCCCTTTAACAAGGGGACCCCCAGATCCTGTCCCCCCATGTGAATGGGTGTCGGGTTCATTGTACCCCCTACGCATTCACCAAAAAATGTAAAAAAAAATAAAAATTACAGTAGACAGTTTATTAAAAATAAATGTCCCGCGATGTCCATTCATCTTTGATCACAGCGCCGACGACCCGAGAAAAAAAAACTGAAAAACTCCACCTTGATGGGAGGCTCTCGCCAACTGGAGCCTTTTTGCGCTGACAGCTGTTATATAGCTGGGGGCGGGGATACCCGGTGACATAAGCGGGTGACTCCACCCACTTCTGACATCATGTGACTTCACGTAACATCAGAGGGAGCGGGGTCACCCATTTATGTCACCAGGTGGCCCTGCCCTCAGCTATATAACAGCTGTCAATGCAAAAAGGCTCCAGTAGGTGGGAGCCTCCCATCGTGGCAGAGTTTTTCCATTTTTTTTCCTCAGGTCATCGGCGCTGTGATCATCACAAGATATTTTTTTTTCTTTAAATAAAGGACTTGTCCCAAACTGTCTACTGTCATTTTTACTTTTTTTGTTGAATGAGTAGGAGTACAATGTACCCATTCACATGGGGGGGTTGGGATCTGGGGGCCCCCTTGGTAAAGGGGTCTTCCAGATTCTGATAAGCCCCCCGCCCGCAGACCCCCACAACCACTGGGCAAGGATTGTGGGGAAGAGGCCCTTTTCCCCACCAACATGGGGACAAGGTGATTTGGGGGGACCCCGAAACACCCTCCTCATGTTGAGGGCATGTGGCCTGGTACGGTTCAGGAGGGGGAGCACTCTCTCCTCCCCCCTTTTTCTGTGGCCTGCCAGGTTACATACTCGGATAAGGGTCTGGTATGGATTTTAGGGGGGACCCCACGTCATTTTTTTTTTATTTTGTCGCGGGGTTCCCCTTAAAATCCATACCAGACCTGAAGGGCCTGGTATGGATTTTGGGGAGTACCCCCACGCCATTTTTTAAAAACATTTTGGTGCAGGGTTCCCCTTAATATCCATGCTACACCTGAAGGGCCTGGTGTGGATTTTAGGGGGGCCCCACATATTTTTTTTTTAAATTTTGGTGCAGGGTTCCCCTTAAGTTAGTTTTGGTGCAGGGTTACCCTTAATATGCATACCAGACCCTAAGGGCCTGGTGATGGACTGGGTGGGAACTCACACCATTTTTTTCAATGAATCGTATCTATATTGCCGGGATCTGGCAATACATTACAGCTGCGAGCAGTTTTAAATGACATTTTTTCCTTTACAAATGTAATTTTGCTGCTCATTCATAAAACTATATACGACCGCTATGTAAGCAGCCTAACAGTGTGGGGCATGGACTGCCTTTGGCCAATCATGGCTCTCACAGCAGAGCACGCTGTGATTGTCCAAAGCATGCAGGTCAGGTGCATGCTTTGGCCAATCAGCAGCCATCAATGTACTGCGATCTTGCAGTGCATTGACTGTCTCGCCTATCATTATGGGGCATTCCGCAGGAGCTCGAATTTCCCACGAACACCCCATAATGTTATAAATTCGGCGAATGGGCGAGACACAAATGAGAGATCTGGAGATAAAGTACATCCTACCAGGTTCAGTTACAGACCCCTCAAGCAATGCATGGAGTAGGATTTAAGCTTTCAGCCCTTAAGCCTCGTACACATGAAAAAAAAACTGAGGAGCTCACTGTACTAACTATGAAATGTTAGTACAGCAATCTCCCCACTGAGCTATTATGTTCTGACATCAAGACTACCACCAGAACACACCGGTCAGCAGTCACAGCCATTGGCTGCAAGCGCTGATCAGATGCTGGTTGGCTGCTGATTTTCTAGCATGCCTATTTAACTGAAGCCAGAAGTCAGGCCAGCTTCTGTCAGACAGACTGCTGTACACAAATTTTTGTTGTCGGAAATTCCGACAACAAATGTCCGATGGAGCCTACACACAGTCAGAATTTCCGACAACAAGCTCACATCGAACATTTGTTGTCAGAAATTCAGACCGTGTGTACGCGGCATAACAGTCACTGAGACACAAAATACAAATTGTATTCCAGTATGGTGTCTACTTCCCTGGTGCATATTATATATTAAACAGCATTCCTTGCTACCTTTCCAGTGTAAAGGGACTTATGCTTCTCCACTTTAACCATTACATTTTGACATGCTGGGGATTTCCCAAGCACTGTATGTGTCAAAACACAACTCATGCAGTGACAGCTCATTATTGTGGTTCATAATTCATTACATTATTTAAAATTAGTATATTCTCAACAGGTGCAAACATCTGTGCCATATATTGACATATGTTTACAGCACAGGCTTGCAAATGTGCAGTGTATTGCATTTTTTGGCAGAATCTGGAGACCTTCTTTAAATATATATAAATCTTTGTTTTATGGCATGTTTTATATATTTCTTCTTTTGCAAAATATATATTTTTATGTAACTAGAGGCTTCTTTAAATGAGGCTTGTCTCTGACAAAATAACATATTTTGACTTCCAATACACTTAATCGGCATAAGTACAGGACTGAATAACAAAATAATCTGGTTTATATTGCCTTAGAGAAATGAAAAAGATTGAAATACTGATTTTAAGATGGAATAGTGAAAAAGAAGGAATTTATAATATAGCTGACAACCCAAAACAGCAGGAAGTGCAAAAGTCAAATTGCATTAACTAGGTGGATTCATGAAAGTTTAAATGTCTAGGCTCTAACCCTGACACTGTATCTGACCGCAACAATCAGCTTCAAAAACATTTTTCTCTGTGGAATATCAGCTCTGGCCATGTTTTTGCTCTCTGATCCTCTCTGTGGGATGAGGAAATTCCAATACCATCTTTCATTCTGTAATTGAAAATACCAGCCCACTTTAAAGCACTTCAAATCAATAATAACAGTAAGTTTAACAAGCTGAAAAAATAGAAAACAACTATTTAAAATAAAAGTAGAAATATGAATCCCTTTTACTACAGAAGAACTCAAATATATTTTAAAAATAAAATTGTTGTTAACTGTGGAAAGATACTAAGGGTCCAAAATATTTTTTTGTTATGTTTTGTATTAATGTTAATGGTATATATATGAAAAATGACACCCATACAACTTACAGAGTGTCATAAGATATCATCCATGCAATTTAAACTGTTGTATATGCAGTAAGTACACATTCAAATTTACAATTTGCTACCATATTCTTATCTACCGATTACTGCCTCACTTTGGGTTATGAGAAATGGCCCACCCAAAACAGGATATTGCGCTAAATCTATAAGTAAATAAGAGAACCAGAACCCTCACTAAATGGAAGAGTAAGTTTCCTAATAAAGTTTTCAGTGCCTCCACCCAGGACAGGGCCTTTGTGAACAGAGGGGATTCACTTCCTGTTAAATTAATCAGTAATCTAAACAAAGTAATTGAGATCGGAAGAACTGCTTCAACCAGCATATAACATTAAACACAAGTAAATAGATGCAAAACCAATAAAGAAATAATACAAGGTTTATAAAGAAAGATATTAATAATAGTATATACATCCCATGTACAAACAGATATTATCAGCAAAGGGCCCAATAGGAGTCCTGGTGGAACTGTACACATATACCCAGGAATATACAATAGGTGTCTGGCATTCTTGTGCCAATAAACCCTCCTGTTTCTGGTATTCTTGTTAAAATATCCCCATGGTACCTAGTTTTCTGTGCCAATAAACCCTTAGTGATTGCATTCTGTATCATTCGTTATTGGCGACTAGCATTCCTGTGCCATAAGCCTTTGATTTTTTAGCATCCTTGTGTCAACAAAATGCCAATATCTACTGTTTTTATGTCATTAATCCCAGGTGTCTAGTCTTCTTGTACTAATAACCCCTGGTATCTGGCATTCTTCAGTCATCAACCCCAGGTTTCTAGTATTCTTGTTTCAGTTGTATCCTGGTCTATATTGTGCTTGTACTATTAACCCTAGATAACTAGTGTTCTTGTTCTTTTAACTGTGGGTAACTAGCTTTCTTGTGCCAGTAACCCTTGAGTATCTAGCAACCCCGTTGTCTCCTGTTTTTGTGCCAGTAACCTCTGATAACTGTAATTGTGTAATTCTTGTGTACATATACAATAAATAAAAAAATGTACAGTGCTTTCCTACTGTAAACTCAATAAATACCAAAACTTTGAATACAGTGATATAAAGTCCATACAACCATATAATCAAAAATCCACAACAATGTTCCAAAATAGTAACATGTTAAAAGAAAAAAATTCAGAGTACTAAAGTGATTAGCCATAAAAAAATTCATAAATACTTCATGCATATACACCACTAAAGTGCAACTCTGTATAAAATTCTCCATAAAGTGCAACTAATCCATAAAATAATCAATCTTCAGCAAAGTGTAGTGTTCAGTCTGTTACAAAATCTTCTATTGTCGTCACTTCCAAAAAATCATGAAAGCAGGTCAAACCACGTTTGTGTGCTTCCATCATCTCCTAATCTCTATTCCACACTCCTGCAACAGTATGTATACATCAGTGTTCACACAACAGAAAAGGAAGAAGAGGAATTTTATTTAAAATATTGCAATACAATTATCAAAGCACTGACATGTAACAAGTGATCACCCTGCACTAAAGGTAGAAGCATTGATATTAGGATAGAACTTGCCATGGTGGTATCTCATGTGCAAGTGTACTTCTGTACATAGTAAAGTCACTGTGGCAGAGTCCTTCACTACGTCAGTACATGAAGTGTATAGTATGTGTGCCAATTGTGACAATACATTGCTCTGTCATAGTGTGAGGTACAGAGGAAACAGTTTTTTCAGTGTTCTCTGGGATTAGTATATCCTGGTATGGGTCCTAGAGCCATTCTGAACTTGTCATTATTCTGCAGTATATGCATGTTTTTGCCTTCTTGAATATGTTTTGCATAATTTATTTTACCTTTGCACATGTTTAATAAACTGCAAACTGCAAGGTACTCTCTTTTGCAAAGTCCTGGAGCCACATACCACTTCTAAAGGGTAAAATGAACTTGTTGTTCAGCACAAGCAATGTGTATAAACAATCAGCCCAGGACCCATAGACCATGTTGCTCCATTTTTAAGTCCCAGTAGTAAGGTGAAACATGTTAATTGGAGAAACCTGGGTGGAGTGTCTGTGTTTGTGTCTGTGCTGAGGAATAAATGTAATTCTTCCCTTTGGAAGGTGTGTACAGCTCTGGGCCCTTGCAAAATGATGTATGAGAGAGACAGACCTAGAGGAGTGAGCACCTGCAAGCTGGAGTTCAGGATTGCAGAGGTCTTAGGATTCATCTTCTGAATTAAAGCTATTCTGTTAAACTTGGTGTCTACAAACAGGATCGGAAATATCAGATAATGATGATGGGAGTGGCTAATCAGTGGTGCCCAGTAGCACTATTCCAGTGGGAAGCAGGTAGCTTGCCAACCCTGCAGTAATGACCCCCTTATTCCTGGCAGGATTTCTTCTGCAACAACTACTGAGGTACACAAAGCCACATGAGGACTTGGGTGATTGAGTCAAGAGATTGCAAGGCTTGACCCAATCATCTTGCCCGTTCAGCAGGCAGAACTGAACTTTTTTTTTAAGAAACACATTCAAATAAGAAGATACACATAGTATAGTAGACCCTGAGCTTCAAACCGAGCAATGGTAGTCAATAGATTTTTCGACCTAAGTGGATTACAAGATCTGTAAAAACATATGCAAGTCAGGATTTTCAGTATAGAGGACATGGTAGTGCTTCAGGAACAATATTCCAGTGTTAGGTAGCAGTACTTTAGATTTAATCTTTTGAAAGTTATCTGAAGTCATTACTGATGCTGCCTTAACCAAGCAACTGCAGGAGAAGGTATGCAAAACAAACACAAAGGCCCTGAAATGAAGCCAAGGTCCCAGGTATATGAAAAAAGATCATGTAGGTGACAGTTGCCAACTGCCCGTAGATTTACGGGCAGCCCGTAAATTTAAGACCTTTTTCTTACTGCCCGTTAAAGTCTGTTACGGGCACCGGTGCTCATAAAAAAGCTGGCTCCGAGCCGACCACACAACTGCGCATGCGCCATTCCAAAACTCGGGAAAGCTTGTACGCGCTCGGCCGTGCTGTGCTTGCGCAGTAACATAATTGCACCGCCCAGCACCATTTTTTAAAAGATCGAGAGTCTAGATTACGGTGGCTGACAATTGTGTACTCATCATAGGCAAAGCCGCGTGTTAAAATGCAGAAAAAAAAAGAAAAGCAACTCTAAGTGCAGACAGCTATGTACATTCATTCGTAGCTAAAAGACAAGGGACAACTCACATGGAGTAGGAAAATAACAGGCTCGTCGGGTGTGTGTAGAACAGGAATGTCAGTGTGGGATGTGCATCAGTTGGGACTGCTAGGGTCCGCTGCTGTGTTGTGGGGTCCACGTGGAAGTCATCCTAGAGGAAGCCAAGATGGCACTGGAGTGCAGCGTGGTCCATGGTACACGCGTGATGACATCACTGGTGGGAGGAATCTCACTGTGTTTCTGAGTCTGCGCTATGCCGGTCCTAGGCATGCGCACTCTTTCATCTGATGAAAGAGTGCGCATGCCTAGGACCGGCATAGCACAGGCTCAGAAATGCATCGCGTTTCCTTCCACCAGTGACATCATCACATGCGTGCTGCAGACCATGCTGCATTCCAGAGCCACCTTGGCTTCCTCTAGGATGACTTCCGCACGGACCTCACAATGTGGCAGTGGACCCTGGCGGTCCCAACTGATGGACATCCCACGCTGACATCCCGGTTCTACACACGCAGTTCCACAACACGCAGCGGACTCTGGTGGTCCTAACTGATGGACATCCCACGCTGGAGTCCCAATTCTACACACACAGGCCTGTTATTTTCCTACTCCATGTTAGTTGTACCTAGTCTTTTATCTAGGAATGACTGTACATTACTGTCTGCACTTAGAGGTGCTTTTCTTTTCTTTCTGCCTGTCTATAGAGCCATGAAGGGGGCTGTGGCCCGGATTCCACCTCTGACTTGGCACACGTCTGACCACTGGAAGCATAACCATCAACTTTCTTACACTCAACATGTCAGAAGACAGATACCATAACAATCTAGTTACAATTTGTCAGAAACCACGAATCAGGCTCGGTTCACACGGGGGCGACTTGTCAGGTGACCTAGCCGCCTGACAAGTCGCCTCCCGTTCTGTACAATGGAACCGTTCTAATCGGAGCGACGCAAGTCGCTCCGACTTAGAAGAAAGGTTCCTGTACTACTTTGGGGGCGACTTGCATAGACTTCTATACAGAAGTCGTCTTGCAAGTCGCCCCGGCAGTCGTGTGCAGGTTGCCTCGGTGAGGCGACCTGCAAGTCGTGCCGCGTCTAGTGTGAACCGGCACTCAGAGTGAGACAGAAGTACAGTTCAATCACACTTGTTTAATAATAATAATAAAAAAAGGTAAACAGAGTAAAGGTAGTCAAAACATAGCCAGAGTTGAGGAACAGGAATGGATAGTCAGACAAGCCAAAACGTCAGGGAGCCAGAGAACAGCATAGTAGAACAGCAAGGGAGCCAGAAGGAATGTCAGCCAAGCAAGTCTTTAACAGGAAAACAGGAGAGCGTATCTAGAGATGTGACCAAGATGAAGGCAGAGATCATCTGGACTTAAGTTGGCAGGACAGACAAGCAGGATATCATCAACAGGTGAGTCACTGTGGAGAGATAGGAGCTGGCAATTAGCCAACAGCTGAGCGGCCAGCTCAGAGAAGGAAGGGCTGAGCCCAGCCCTGACACAATTCAGCACTTTACAAAGTTTGCAGTGGCAGTACTGGCCCACAACCAGACCTCCAAGACTGCTGCTAAGATCATGTGAAAGCACTTCTGCCTTTTTTATGGCTGTCTGCAGAAAATACAACAGGGACCCTTGGAAAATACTTCCAAGAATGGTACCACAACATTGTAGCACCCACAAGGCATTGTGAAAGGTTCAACCACACCCTGGTACAATTAGCCCGTACACACGATACAAAAATCTGATGGAAAAATTCATACGACGAGCTGTCTGCCGATTTTCAGATCGTTAGTAAGGTGCTTTTCGACAGCCGATTTCGCTTTTTCGTCAGACAAAAGCTGGATGTGCATATTATAAAATTTTTGTGGGATGTAAACTCTACATCCGATTTTCGTTTCTTCAGGACGGTTTTCGTACGAAAAAAATCGTTAGAGCGAGACTATGCATGCTCAGAAACGAAAGAATACATAAAAAACTATTCAACACATTACGTCACTTCTGACATTGTATTCTGTCGTACGAAAATTTTCATATTGTGAGTAACCTCTTCACTTTCAACATGAGACTAGCATGCCAGTGGTTGTATCACTGGAAACAATGAGGAGCAATACAGGAGAGAGGTTGATAGGATAGTGGAATGGTGTACAGCGAATAACCTGATCCTAAACACAGGGAAATCAAAGGAACTGATTGTAGATTTCAGAAGGAACAGGCCTGAACCAGCACCGCTTTTTATTAAAGGCGTATGCATGGAGCGGGTCTCTACCTTTAAGTTTTTGGGAACATGCATTTCTGAAAACTTATCGTGGACAAACAATATTAAAGCCATTATTAAGAAATCGCAACAGCGTTTATATTTTTTGCCACTCCCTAGGAAGAATGGCTTGGGAAGGAAGGTGCTAGAGACTTTCTATCACTCTGCCATTGAGAGTACATTAACATATTGTATTCTAGTTTGGTATCCTAGTTGTATGCAGGCAGATAAAAATGAGAGTGGTTCGAACAGCGCAGAAAATTGTAGGGTGTGAACTTCTTTCCCTAGAAGAAATATATGAGACTCGTTGCCTTTGTAGAGCAGGAAAAATAGTGAGAGACCAGACTCATCCTGGTTGTCATTTCTTTGAATTATTGCCATCTGGGAGACGTTTTAAGGTGATTAAAACAAGGACAGAGAGAGCTTCTTTCCCAGGGCTGTTAAGGCTATCAATGCAGGAATGAAATGAAAGAGGTTAAAGAGGTCTGTTTTTTTTTTTTAATACAAAGGCACTTTTTATACTTTTATAATATGGGGACACTTTTATATATTTATATATATTTTACACTTTTTGGTATAATTAAATCCTATGTGGTAAATGCATGGTTGAAAATTGTGATGTATGAATAATGTGTGGACTAGAAATGTAATTTCATTCTGATTTGTTTTACAATGACAATAAATCTTATCTTATGCCACAAAAAACTGACTTTCGGTTGTCCAAAAATCTAAGCGTGTGTACGAGGTTTTAGTCAAAGTGATCCGCAAAACTCAACAGGCTACTCACGCAACCATGTTATGTATAACCATATTCTCGGGGGGCCACAGACCTGTGGCCAAAATTGCCACAGAAGGACTTGAACACACTCTGACTTCCTGTATTGGGAAGTAAAAACGTCACTTGTCCAACAGTTTGTTAAAGACAGGTCATGGGTAGAGCAAGAAAAGTTGGAAGGATCATACTTTGACCTTCCACCTGGAGACAGTGTCAGTCAAACATAAAGGTACACATCAGCAAGGACATTTAAAAACACTGTAGGAAGAAGCCCCTGAAGTAGAATATACAGAGAGTGGGGATGGGAAAGTGGTTCAGACCGAGCATAAGTTTGGCCTGAACATCGCCAGTTTGGGTGATCGCCAAACACCCAAATTTTCTGTGCGCTCAGCAGGATGTTTGCCCGCTGAGTGCACAGTCAATAGGTTGTTAAGGAACAGGGCCAGGAAGGGCCACAGTGTCCCTAACAGCGGATGAGTCATCAGCTGTCCCCTCAATAACTTTAGCCTGGAAACCACCGGGAAGCAGTGGGAAGGGGGGCACCTCTCCCGCGGCTTCTAAAAGTGATCCCGTGGCAAATTCACTGCTGGGATCACTTTTATTGGAAAGTCGGCCGCCTAAGGGAAAAAACATTGGGGTTTTGGCATCTAGCTGCAGCCATGATCCTGGTATTTAACATAAAAATCATGATGTACATTCCCAGTTAGGCAGTTGGTAAGTGGAAGTGGTTACAGGCAGACTAAAGCGACCCCCCAGGCACTATATTTAAAGGAATTTTTCATTTTTATTGTTTCACTTTAAGCATCATTATAATCACTGCTCCTGTAAAAAAATATTTTTTTTTTAAATTTTTGCATTGATACATGTCCTCAAGGGCATTTCCCAGCCCCCCTTACTTTTTATGGCCAATAACTTGCATATAAGCCTTCAAAATGGGGACTTCAGGTCCCATAGACTTTAATAGAGTTTGCGGCTCAGGTCCAAACTTTTTACATGTTCAGGAGTTCTGGTGTGAACCAAACCAAAGGGTGTTCAGCCCATCACTAACAGAGAGAAGGAACCCAAGAAAAACCAAGACTCCTACACTGTAAACTCCTCAAATCCATGAAGTCCAACAGAGAAAATACATGGGGTTTTTTTAAGCAACCTGTCCAAGCTCTTAAACCATAAATGTCTTTGCCACCAGAGATTCTGTGTTGGATGTCTCTTACTCTTCTATAGGGATGAGCTTCGAGTTCGAGTCGAACTCATGTTCGACTCGAACATTGGCTGTTCGCAAGTTTGCCAAACAGCGAACAATTTGGGGTGTTCGCGGCAAATTCGAATGCCGCGGAACACCCTTTAAAAGTCTATGGGAGAAATCAAAAGTGCTAATTTTAAAGGCTAATATGCAAGTTATTCTCATAAAAAGTGTTTGGGGACCTAGGTCCTGCCCCAGGGGACATGGATCAATGCAAAAAAAAGTTTTAAAAACGGCCGTTTTTTCAGGAGCAGTGATTTTAATAATGCTTAAAGTCAAACAATAAAAGTGTAACATCCCTTTAAATTTCGTACCTGGGGGGTGTCTATAGTATGCCTGTAAAAGGGCGCATGTTTCCCGTGTTTAGAACAGTCTGACAGCAAAATGACATTTTAAAGAAAAAAACTCATTTAAAACTACTCGCGGCTATTGCATTGCCGACAATACACATAGAAGTTCATTGATAAAAACGGCATGGGAATTCCCCAAAGGGGAAACCCGAACCAAAATTTAAAAAAAAAAATGAAGTGGGAGTCCCCCTAAATTCCATACCAGGCCCTTCAGGTCTGATATGGATATTAAGGGGAACCCCGGCCAAAATTAAAAAAAAAAAAATTACGTGGGGTTCCCCCTAAATTCCATACCAGACCCTTCAGGTCTGGTATGGATTTTAAGGGGAACCCCGCGCCAAAAAAAAAAAAAAAAACGGCGTGGGGTCCCCCCAAAAATCCATACCAGACCCTTATCCGAGCACGCAACCTGGCAGGCCGCAGGAAAAGAGGGGGGGACGAGAGTGTGCCCCCCCGAACCGTACCAGGCCACATGCCCTCAACATTGGGAGGGTGCTTTGGGGTAGCCCCCCAAAACACCTTGTCCCCATGTTGATGAGGACAAGGGCCTCATCCCCACAACCCTGGCCGGTGGTTGTGAGGGTCTGCGGGCGGGGGGCTTATCGGAATCTGGAAGCCCCCTTTAACAAGGGGACCCCCAGATCCCGGCCCCCCCCCTGTGTGAAATGGTAAGGGGGTACTTACCCCTACCATTTCACTAAAAAACTGTCAAAAATGTTAAAAATGACAAGAGACAGTTTTTGACAATTCCTTTATTTAACCACTTGCTTACCGGGCACTTAAACCCCCCTCCTATCCAGACCAATTTTCAGCTTTCGGCGCTGACGCACTTTGAATGACAATTGCGTGGTCATACTACACTGTACCCAAATGAAATTTTTATCATTTTTTCACCACAAATAGAGCTTTCTTTTGGTGGTATTTGATCACCTCTGCGGTTTTTACTTTTTATTAAAAAAATGTAAAAAACTGAATTTTTTTTAAAAAAAAAGTTTATTTTTTTATATTTTGTTTTAAAAAATTTTAAACGGGTAATTTTTCTCCTTCATTGATGTACGCTGATGAGGCGGCAGTGATGGGCACTGATGGGCGGCAGTGATGGGCACTGATGGGTGGCAGTGATGGGCACTGATGGGTGGCAGTGATGGGCAGCACTGGCAGGTGGCACTGATTGGCACTACAGGTGGGCATTGATAGGTGGTACTTGTGGGCACTGATAGGTGGTACTTGTGGGCACTGTTAGGTGGCACTGTGGGCACTGTTAGGTGGCACTGTGGGCACTGTTAGGTGGCACTGTGGGCACTGTTAGGTGGCACTGTGGGCACTATTAGGTGGCACTTTTATTGGGCACTGATGAGGCAGATGTGCCTCTTCCACTAAGGGACCGATGTCCCTCACATCCGATCCGGTGATCGGCTTTTTTTTCTACTCGCGCTGTCAGCGTGAGTAAAAAAAAAAACCGATTACCGATCTTTTGTTTACATCATGTGATCAGCTGTCATTGGCTGACAGCTGATCACATGGTAAGGGGCCAGGACCGGCCCCTTACACAGATCGGTGATCAGCCGAGTCTCAGTGACTCGGTGATCACAACGCGCCCGGCGCGCGCCCTGCTGGGCGCGCGCAGGGAGCGTGCACAGGGGAGGACGTCATATGACGTCCTCCCGGGAATGTAGGTCCGCGCTGTAGCCGTCATTCGGCTATAGCGCGGATGCCAAGCGGTTAAATACTTCTTCTTTCTTCTATCTTCCTTCATCTTCTGGTTCTTCTGGCTCTTCTGGTTCTTCCTCCGGCGTTCTCGTCCAGCATCTCCTCCGCGGCGTCTTCTGTCTTCTTCTCCTCGGGCCGCTCCGCACCCATGGCATGGGGGGGAGGCTCCCGCTCTTCTCTTCTTCTTTTCTTCTCTTCTTCATTTTCTTCTCCGGGCCGCTCCACACCCATGCTGGCATGGAGGGAGGCTCCCGCTGTGTGACGGCGCTCCTCGTCTGACAGTTCTTAAATAACGGGGGGCAGGGCCACCCGGGGACCCCGCCCCCCTCTGACGCACGGGACATGACGGGACTTTCCTGTGGCATTCCCCGTGACGTAACAGGGAAGTCCCGTCAAGTCACCGTGCGTCAGAGGGGGGCGGGGTCATTGGGTGGCCCCGCCCCCCGTTATTTAAGAACTGTCAGACGAGGAGCGCCGTCACACAGCGGGAGCCTCCCTCCATGCCAGCATGGGTGCGGAGCGACCCGGAGAAGAAAATAAAGAAGAGAAGAAGAGAAGAAGAGAAGAAAAGAAGAAGAGAAGAGCGGGAGCCTCCCCCCAATGCCATGGGTGCGGAGCGGCCCGAGGAGAAGAAGATAGAAGACGCCGCGGAGGAGATGCTGGACAAGAACGCCGGAGGAAGAACCAGAAGAGCCAGAAGAACCAGAAGATGAAGGAAGATAGAAGAAGCATTTAAATAAAGGAATTGTCAAAAACTGTCTCTTGTCATTTTTAACATTTTTGACAGTTTTTTAGTGAAATGGTAGGGGTAAGTACCCCCTTACCATTTCACACAGGGGGGGGCCGGGATCTGGGGGTCCCCTTGTTAAAAGGGGCTTCCAGATTCCGATAAGCCCCCCACCCGCAGACCCCCACAACCACCGGCCAGGGTTGTGGGGATGAGGCCCTTGTCCTCATCAACATGGGGACAAGGTGTTTTGGGGGGCTACCCCAAAGCACCCTCCCAATGTTGAGGGCATGTGGCCTGGTACGGTTCAGGAGGGGGGGGCCGCACTCTCGTCCCCCCCTCTTTTCCTGCGGCCTGCCAGGTTGCGTGCTCGGATAAGGGTCTGGTATGGATTTTTGGGGGGACCCCACGCCGTTTTTTTTTTTTTTTTGGCGCGGGGTTCCCCTTAAAATCCATACCAGACCTGAAGGGTCTGGTATGGAATTTAGGGGGAACCCCACGTCAATTTTTTTTTTTAATTTTGGCCGGGGTTCCTCTTAATATCCATACCAGACCTGAAGGGCCTGTTATGGAATTTAGGGGGACTCCCACGTCATTTTTTTTTTTAAATTTTGGTTCGGGGTTCCCCTTTGGGGAATTCCCATGCCGTTTTTATCAATGAACTTCTATGTGTATTGTCGGCAATGCAATAGCCGCGGGTAGTTTTAAATGAGTTTTTTCCTTCAAAATGTCATTTTGCTGTCAGACTGTTCTAAACACAGGAAACATGCGCCCCTTTACAGGCATACTATAGACACCCCCCAGGTACGAAATTTAAAGGGATATTACACTTTTATTGTTTGACTTTAAGCATTATTAAAATCACTGCTCCTGAAAAAACGGCAGTTTTTAAAACTTTTTTTTGCATTGATCCATGTCCCCTGGGGCAGGACCCGGGTCCCCAAACACTTTTTATGACAATAACTTGCATATTAGCCTTTAAAATTAGCACTTTTGATTATTCATGTTCGTGTCCCATAGACTTTAACGGTGTTCGCGTGTTCGAACGAACTTTTTTCCTGTTAGCATGTTCTGGTGCGAACCGAACAGGGGGGTGTTCGGCTCATCCCTACTCTTCTACCATTATTTCCAAGACTTCCAGGAGAAGCCATGGATCCTGACAATATTACAAAGCCCAATGGTCACCCTTCTCAGATCCATGTGCTGTGGAGCACTCTTAACTACCACCCCGTGATGTTCCTTAATAATAAGACATGCTGCCTCTTATTCAATAAGATTGAATTGAGATTTAATTCTTAAGGCACTCCAGAGCCTTAAAGGGGCCCCCTTTATACTTTGAGCAAAATGAATTTGAATGGTCTGCAAACTTGGCAGGGACAGCAAGTTCAAATGGAGCAGAGTGAAGCAAAGTGCCCATTTGCTCATCATGTTCAGATCCAGGTTTGAGCCCTTTTTACTCCATTTCCCACAACCTCCTGAGTTCCTGTACTGTTCATGTCCATTAAGTATACATTCTTCAGCATCCCTCCCTCAGCAGCTCAGAGATGCCACGCCTACCACAAAGGTAGCTGGGCAAGTGATTTGCAGCCATGAGAGAAGACCTCCACTGTTAGAACTGACATCTGAGCAGCTGGGCTGGAGCCTAATAGCACACAGCTTCTCCACAAGACCCAGCTACTGTAAGTAGCAATTGCAAGAGTACTCCAGCTCCAAAGGGGCGGCCTTTTGTTCTTGGGCTTTGGATCCCTCCAACTGTCCACCTGTGTTACTAGAGCTAACCTGGACTTCATTGTGATATACACCATTTATGAGGATTATGGCAAATAGCTGTATTCTGAAACAGTTTACTGAAGTAGTCATTCTCAGCTTGACACGCTGTCTAGGTTTATCCATATTCTTGCCATTCTGAACCTATTTTGCATTATTTCTTTTAACTTTGCACATGTTTAGTAAAATGTACTATGCATTTACTTCCAATTACCCATTATGTTCAAGATGTATATATATACAGTACATAGATCCTCACAGTGATACATATATATATATATATATATATATATATATATATATATATACGTATAGTATTACCAATGAAAATAGTAGTTGTTTGTGTAACTTAGACTTGCATATTGTGTTGTTGTTTCAATGCGTGTGTGTGTATGTATATATGTGTGTATGGTGTAGGTGTGTGAGGGTCGGTATGTATGTATGTGAGTGCAAAAAACACACACATGTTTATCCATGTGCATAGTACATTAGAAACCATTAACATTTTTAAAAGGAAGACAAGTTCCTTGTATGCCTGTATATACTTGGCCAATAAAGCTGATTTTGATTCTGATTAAGACACATTCTCTGCCCATAAATCCCCACAATACTAAAAGTAGGATCACTACTGGATGCAACGGTGCCAGGAAGGAAACTGGTAGGCCACTTTGTACCACTTTATTATCTCGAAGAGTGCCATTGAAGCAACTTACCACAAACCCTACCCTAACTCAAAGTGAAAGGATTGGATTAGCTTATCCCTAATAAAGGTTAGGATAATTACATCACCCCTCCTACAATTCTTCCAAAGTAACTCAATAGGTGAGATGAGTTACTGAGCAGCTTCCTGTTCATTGCTCTGTGTTGTTGAACCTAGGAAATAATGCAGGGAATTATGGCACCAAAACACAGTGGCTATATCACAGCAGCGATCAAACAGGAAAATGGCAGTATGTTTATCAGGCAGAATGGTATGGACAGTGTCAGAAGTTAGTGACAATTAAACTGGTTTGAAAACCAGGCAAATCAATGAAGCATAATTTTAAAACCATTAAATAGAGTACTTATTAATATTCACAATGTCAATCTCTACCCATACATATGCACAAGAACCCAATTACAGCATATATAATGCATGTGTCCATCCAGATTCAGCATCACAAAGCACCTGCCCAGGAACATGTACAGCCATGCTCTCTCTAAAGGAAATGTGTGCTTTGTCCAGGCAGAGCAAGGCAAGGCAACATGATTAGTTAACTTATCAACCACACATACTGTACTTATATTACTAATGCCTTATCTATTAAGTTTGCCCATGTAGGCAAGAAGAAGAATTCCCAGGTAAGCTCCAAGTTCCAAGTTCTAGGTCCAGAGCTTTCACATGGCTCTTTTCCCACCCCTGTTAGACTTCTCTAGGTGCCTAAGGGGTTCAGTTTCTAAGTAGCACCACTGCTGTGGGAGGAAAAGTGAATCACATGCTCCTTGATACCTGAAAGTGTCAAGTACATCTCTACCGACTGAAAAGAGAGGTGAGTGAGAAACAAAATTGAAAGTATGTGCAAAAGGAGTAGACAGCAGTCAAGTAAGTCTATGGTTTTGCCATGCAAGGGCAAAACACGTTCACATTAATAACACATGAACCATGGCTAACTGGCACTGCTTTTATTTAAATCATACATCAAGTCAGGTGTCAGCAATCATGAACATTTGCCCATGGCGTAAGCACGGGCAGGATCATAAGTGCACATGTGCACTTCAAAAAAGATTGCTCCACTAAAATCAATTGATGAGGTTGTGAAGTTAGATAAATTATCATGCACCTGTTCCCCAGATTTCCTCCAAATCCAATGGTGACACAGACAATAATAAAACAACTCAACAACAGTTCTAACCCTTTTCCGATTTACTAAAATAAGGATCTTTCACAATTGTTGGAGAGATTCTATTTGTAATCTGTCCCAGTGACTATGCAGCACGTGAGGGAAATGTTCTTTTAATTAATAATTAATATTATTAATATTATTTAAAAAATAGGTATATTGTGTTCTGATCATAGTTAATTGGGCTCATTTTGTATTACATAAGGGTGGGACCTGCTTTACAACTTACTACTGAGCATGTATTTTCTCATACTCCATAAAGAAGAACAATGATAAAAACGTGCCGTATTGTGTTTTGTAAACCACAGTGGTATTTTACAATGCAAAATAAACCATAGACTTGAATCAAGTACAGAAAACACACATTTATACCCTTATTTATGGAAAACTTTTGCTTAGATCAGCCTTTCTCACCCTTTATTAACTATATCTACAGCTCATGGTACATTAACAGTAATTTAAGAGATAATAAACAAATAGAAGAATAAGATGTACAATGTATATTAGCTGTATTTGACATGCAGAGCTGTTCTGTATGGAAATATTACTATAACATTATTTTCAGTAAAAGCAATCAAATCAAATCAATGATAATAATTACAGCCAGAAAGAAAACGCAGACAGTGAAAATTATAGTGCTTCCTAAAATGGTCAGTGGAAAAATGCACTAGTGGAGAAATGTAAATTGGTGGTCAGTGTGAGCAAGGCCACTTTACATTGATGGTAAGCGAGAAGACTGCCCCTTTTACAGATTGCTAAAAGATCATTGGCATCAGTGATTACTTATCTAAGAGGTATAAAAATTATTCTTTGTCCAAGGAACCCCTAGAAACCTCTGGAGGAATTCCAGGGTTCCATGGAACCCTAGTAAAGAAATGATGGCTTACACAGACATTTAGTTAATTTAGTACTTATTCTTTAAGTCTGATAAAATATTTATTTTTTTAATTAGTCACTTTACTAATAGTCAAATTGGAAAAAAAAACTGTTTACTCTGTGGTCTCTCAAAACAAATTTTGTATTGCCTTGCAGTCTTACAGTATTTCAAAACCTGAAGTAGTACTTTAACATTTGTCACATGGGTTTAAATTGTTTTCTTTTAGGCTCCAAAATATGATACATCAGGTATCAAAATTAAAACCCTCTTTTTGCATTCCCAATACATTGAAAACAGTCTTAAGCCCATAAGGAAGAAAGATGGATCACAGTAAAAAAGCACATATGGAGATCATTAAGCTGCAAAAGACAAGGAAGCCTCTTCTTGAGAACATGAATGAATTTTTAGATTTACCTAGCATTTGGAACATAATGCAGGAGGGCCTGAGTAAAAATAGATAGAATTTCTTCCTGTTCTACCTTGATTTACACACTCTTAAAGTAGAAAATTAAAAATGTTTTTTTTTTTATAACTAGTTCATGTTGTAATTATCTGATACTTACATGTCATCAAAGAAATTAACATTTGTTAACTCTAGTCAGTCCTGTAAATCATTATAGTTATTTTGCAACAAACTTACACATATGCTTTTTCCTCTTTCTTTTATTTAGGACTTTGTTCGACAAGTGACTGCTTCTCTGATAGGAAAGTAGAAGCTTTTCAGGTCTCCATGACAGGTCATACATAATCACTAAAGGAATATATAATTACACCTGCCAACCTCTTCTAGTGTAATTGATTCAATAACTAACAATGTCACTGGAAGGCTAGGCTCAGAGGTCTCTCTGTGTGAAAATATTCATACACGGCTAAACATCTTGGTATTTTAATTGCTTGTCATGCTGCTAGGGTCCCATATTGCACCTATCTCCACAGCAACAGACTGGTATGAGGAGAGAGTGCTAAATAACTGAAAAGTGCATTTAGAAACTTGAAATCCTTAAAGAACTGCAGTCATGACAAAATTACAGACTTAGATGATAGCAAGCTGTATGTCGTCGGTGGTTCTTTTTTATTAGGAGCTGCAACAATACTTGCCTGTAATGTTACAACTCAGTCCCTTCATTGCTGAGAGCAGAGATGCCAATTGTCAGTAAATTTACTGACAGTTTGTAAAAATCTGTGATCTTTACAGCTGTCAGTAAATGTCCATTAGAGAAACTTTCTGTCAGTAAAAAGCAGTCCTTTTTTTCAGGCAGTGTAGGCTTTGCAAGTGTAAGAAAGAACCCCTTGACAGCTTGATCCAGCACCAGCAGCCACTTTTTCAGGCAGAGTTTGGAACCCATTGGAATTATTTTGAAATAGAAGCTGGCAGGAGCTGGCAGTGGAAGGAGCAGGCCACCACATTTATCAGGTACTGTCAATAAGGAACAGATGGGGCACTAATCTAAGTGCAGTATTATCACAGATTTATTTGTATAAGCAAAGTAGCAACTCACGAAATAGCAGAATCAGATAGGCGTATACAGTATCTCACAAAAGTGAGTACAACCCTCACATTTTTGTAAATATTTTATTATATCTTTTCATGTGACAACACTGAAGAAATTACACTTTGCTACAATGTAAAGTAGTGAGTGTACAGCTTGTTTAACAGTGTAAATTTGCTGTGAAAATGTCCAAATTGGGCCAAAAGTGTCAATATTTTGTGTGGCCACCATTATTTTCTAGCACTGCTTTAACCCTCTTGGGCATAGAGTTCACCAGAACTTCACAGGTTGCCACTGGAGTCCTCTTCCACTCCTCCATGATGGAGTGGGTGGATGTTAGAGACCTTGCGCTCCTCCACTTTCCATTTGAGGATGCCCCACAGATGCTCAATAGGGTTTAGGTCTGGAGACATGCTTGGCCAGTCCATCACCTTTACCCTCAGCTTCTTTAGCAAGGCATTGGTCATCTTGGAGGTGTGTTTGGGGTCGTTATCATGTTGTAATACTGCCCTGCGGCCCAGTTTCCGAAGGGAGAGGATTATGCTCTGCTTCAGTATGTCACAGTACATGTTGACATTCATTGTTCCCCCAATGAACTGTAGCTCCCCAGTGTCGGCAGCACTCATGCACCCCCAGACCATGACACTCCCACCACCATGCTTGACTGTAGGCAAGACACACTTGTCTTTGTACTCCTCACCTGGTTTCCACTACACACGCTTGACACCATCTGAATTTTCTGTTGCAGGGCATACCCAAAATAGGACTCTTAGTGCAGCCATTTCAGGAATATCAGTAAGCCAATCACACATGCAGGAAAAGACATGCCTGGAGAGGCATTCCATACATCATCTGTGTACAGAACACCTCCAGGTTGGCATATTGCATTGCAGTTTACAGAAAATTACAGAAGATTGAAAAGGAAAGGTAATTTTTAATAACATTCAATTACAATATGACTTGTATGTGCTATACAAGAAAAAAGACCTCTCCTCCGCTCAGGTGTCCATGAACTGGATATGTGGTGCAGCCACCTATAGAAGTAATGCCTAGCGTCTTGCAGCCCTCATTTGAACAATGGGTATTCAAGCTAAAAAAAAACAGAAAAGAAAGAGGGTGCACCAACCTAGTGCATTACCACTGATAAACTTTAATGCAGCATAAAAACAGTAAAAATTTATACTCACAAACGAGCTAATAAAGATAGCTTTCAAAAGGGCGCAAAATCGCGGTTTCTGTGGATCGACACCCCAGGACCTGTTGCCGAGAGGATCAGACCAGCGCAAATGGCTGATGGCTTATGTGTTTCGGGGGAGCACCCCTTTCTTCAGAGCCTAAGATGGTTGGTCTCTCGAATTGCTCTGTCTATAAATGTATATATGTGCCTGTGTCTACCCCACCCCAATTAGTGACAACGCCCCCTCCCACAGATATTAGGCACCACCCACCCATTCGGGTTAACCCTCCCTATCCCATCCCTCTGAGTGTGATTCCCCATTTGTAGCCAAAATATAGAGGGCAAACATCTCTCTATGTTATCTGCTATAAGAATCATAATAATAATAATAGTACAAAAAGATTAAAAATTAAATATAAATATAAAACCTCTGAGCCAGCAGATCAATTTTCACTCTCAGCATAGGCTATATACAACAGGGCAGGGGAAGGGGGATTGGGTGCGCCAAAACAAAGACACCTCACCTCCTGCATGCAGCTCTAATTGTGTCCCCATGCCTCCGATCTACTGGGTGGATGGTGCAGGGCTTCTCCGGCTCCCAGGAGCCATAATAGTGCCACATACCATGTGTGGAACGCACGCTATTCAAAAGACCAGGAAGTGCGGGCGTTCCTGTGTTCCACCCACAACTTCCGGCCAATCGTGGCGTCATTTCCCCCTCCTCCACAGGCGTCAGAGGTCACTGTGCGCCAGGAACACGGTCCGGAAGCGTGGGTGTGTTTGCGTTCCACCCACTGCTTCCGACCGTCATACCTGTGGTAAATAGTGCACGCGCATCTCAATAAGGCCACGCGCTCTCCACTACTACCATTACCATTGGCAGAGACGCGATCTGGCTATACAGGACAGGCAGCATTGTGGCGGGGGCTACTAGTAGCGCTCAGCCCACTTTTCTCTAAGCCAAAAACCATTGGTGAAAAATGGAGGGGGAAAGAAATGTATAATTTAAAAAATTAATTAAAATAAAAATAGAATTGAAAATAATATAATATAAATGTCGATTCCAAAATAAGGAAGGGGAAAAGGGATAGTGGAAAATGGATTCAAACCTATAATGTTGATCAAAATGTAAAATAGTTAAATCAATGACAGAAGTCCGCAGAAGTGTCCTTCCAAGGTACAGTAGATCATACCATATCCATAAAATTCATAGATTGGAATATAACATAAAATATACTTAATGTTAAAAGAACAACACATGGAAGTCCATAACAATTAGTCGTCATGATATCAGCATGATACTAATCTAGAAGAAGAAGGATTATAAAATAATAAATAATACATAGTAGAAAATACATAAAAATACATATAGGATCTCAAAGTGAATACTGAACCTCATCTGCCTATACCAATGTTATTCACCATTAGACACAGCAATAGAGTGTTCCTACTCAGAGGCTACACCCCACTCCATGTAGATATAAAATATATATAAATATAGTGACAAATATGTATATAAACCATATAATAGTAAGACATACTATGCCAAATGGCAGTGGTACCCATCACCTCAGCATATACCCTGGAGGATACCTCTGCGGACCGGCATACCATAGACAATAGAGAGAGAGAGGCACCATTGCCTGCTAGCATCTGGTGGGAATAGACACTAAACTCCAATGGCGGTAAATTATATTGGTGGTAAATTACATAAAATTACAAAAAGTACATCATGTAGTCAAATAAGCCAATAGGCGACTATCTAAAACCAACCACAACCTAAACCTAATAATAGCTTCTAAACAAATAACTAGCAGCTAAAACCTATTACTACACCTGCCAATGGTCTACCCAATTCCTAGTCCTTGACCTTGGTGCATCCCATAAACCCCAAAAGTACACCCCTACCAACATAGTGGAGGCGAAGGACACACTAGGGAAGTCACATCATGTTTAACTAACTGATGTTAACAATGGCTCGAAAGCTTGGACGGGAACTGAAGGAGTTATGCTACATTGTGTAGTTCGATTTCCTCGTTCAGACCTTTCGGGGCCAAAGTTCCTAGGGAAAATATCCAGAAGGCCTCTCTATTACACAGCATTTGATATTTTTTACCACTATCTAGGTCGCTCGGCATTGCTTCTATGCCAAACACTTTGAGGCCCTCTGTGCTGCTACTGTGGGTTTCTTTGAAATGTTTCGGTATTGAGTAGTTGTCCTTTTCTGTCAGGATACTACTCCTGTGCTCGTTCATTCTTATCCTCATGACTCTTGATGTCCGTCCAACATAAAGGAGGCCACAAGGGCACAGAAGACCGTAGATGACATAAGGGGTACCGCAGTTAATGAACTGCTTAATCTTGTGGACCCTGCCGTCTGTTCCAAAGACTTCTTTCTTTCTGTGGCACATATGCACGCAGTTCCCACAGTTGCTGCTCCCACATCTGTAACTGCCATTCTGGTCAAAAATTGTACTCCAGGTGCTGCTGAGTCCTCCATTTCTTTGTTTTCTCACCCTACTAGGGGCAATAATGCTCCTAAGGTCCTTCGGTCTCCTAAAGACCAAATTTGGATGCGAAGGAAGGCTTGTCTTTAAGATGGGATCTGATTCAAGGATTCTCCAATTCTTTTTGAGGATTTTTTGTATTATGGGGGCCTTGTTGTTATACCTAGTGCAAAACCGTACTTGTGGTTGTTCATCCACATGTGGGTTTATCTTTTTTTCTTCTTCGCCAACACAAGTATTGTCGTACAACACAAGGTACTTTTGGAATGCCTCCTCTATATGCTCCTCTTCATAGCCCTTTTCCTTGAACTTATTCTTAAGGATAAGGCTCTGTTCTTCATAACCTTGCTTCAGGGTGCAGGTTCGGGAGATGCGGGCATTCAATAAATCCTGGTTAGGAATGATTATCAAACAGAGGGAGAGGAATCTAGTAATTGTAAAGTCGGAGATCATTGATATTCAAGAACAGCTAGAGGCATTTTTAGATATAGAATCTTTCTCCACATGGGATACGAGAATTAATGAACAAACTACAAAATTCGAGGCAGATTTAATAGTCAAGAAGTCTGGGAAATTTGAGAGGGATAGGCAGGATTATATGTCAGGGCGGGAGTTTAATTGGAAGAAAGACAAGAAGCCTGGACCCTCTACTTATATACAGGATAGTGACCCCGAGATAAGAGATCGCCCTGAGGCCAGTACTTCATCCAATGCTGGTAGTAGGATGAATAACAATAGAAACAGAAACCGTAACAGAAATCATTTTAAAAATAAGAGCAAACATTGGGGTAGAAACAATAGGACAAGAGTTAGGAACAATGGGAATAAGAAACAAAATGTTTAGTTGGATTCGGGCCCCTATAGATGTAGCGTGCATGAAGATTTTCCGCCCCTTCGAGAACAGAGGGGTTCATCTGGCAACTGTGATCACAATGAGAAAAGCAAGCAAGGCAATCAGAAGGCTGGAGACCTCATTGGCCATGACCTTGCTACTGACGAGATTCCGCTACAGCAGAAGGAGATCACAACACAAGAGGCGAGGAGCGATTTAGCGATACCGATACAGCCCACGATAGATGGATTTGAGAAACATCAGGAGTCCCTTTTGAAACCAAGATGCAATGAGGCATTGGGAATAGAAAAGACCAGCACCAATATAACCAAATCCAAGGGTGAGATTCCTTTTTTTGTGCAAGGAGCTGCGGGAAGAACGAAACCCGCAGCGCAGAAAAGCATCGCATTTCGACCTCTATCACCCCCGAACACCAGGAGGCAACCAAAACAACGAGAAGAGGGTGTAGGGGAGGGCGGAAATCCAAAGAGAGATCAAAAACATCAGAGAGCCACTCAACTATAAAAATTTTCAATTTGTCCAAATGTGAGTTCCTTGATACAGAGCTCGAATTGCTTAGAAGGGGGCTCAACTATGCCCCTGAGAGCTCTCCAAACCAGTTTGAGCTCTTTATCGATCTCAACAAGTTTGTGCGGAATCTCACTGTGAAGCACCATTTTAGGTTGAAGGAACTAAATGGAACTACAAATGAGGGTCCAGAAACAACTATTCCCATTGCCCATGCTGATCCTCTTGACAAGGAGATATTGGAGATTTTGGAGGAGCTGTACCTGGAAGGAGGTCAAGAATCTGTGGGAGTCCTTCCTCCCCCAACCCTGGAGGGTGGAACAATTAACACTAATTTCAGACCAAAATCCAGCTTCTATCCCCACTAGAACAAGGGGAATTTTATACCTACGTTCTATGAAGTAGTGATGGAGGAATTCAGGAAAATCTGTGGGGACAAGAAACGGAAGTATACTAAAGACCATGGAGCTAGCTTGGAGGGCCCTTTGGATAGTTTGAAAAAGAACTCTGAAATAGTCATAAGAAAAGCAGACAAAGGTGGAGGTCTGGTGATTCAAGATAGAGATCAATATCTAGAGGAAGCATATAGACTGATTGGTGATACCAACACCTATGAGAGACTTACTTGGGATCCTACAGTTAACTATAACATGGAATTAAAAGCGCTTCTGGATAAAGCATTATCAGATCATGTCCTGACTAAAAACGAGTACTACTTTTTGTATTCCAAGCACCCAGTGGTGCCCCACTTCTACCATATCCCAAAGATACACAAAGATATGGAGAAGCCCCCAGGAAGACCCATTATAGCAGGGATTGACAGCCTGACCAGTAATCTGGGCAATTATATCGATTACTTCCTCCAGGGATTGGTAGTTAACCTGCCATCATGCATTAAGGACTCAGGCCATGCTCTAGAGGTACTTAGTGCTTACACTTGGACAGGTACTATAGGCAGATAAGAGGTACAGCTATGGGTGCAAGGTTTGCCCCCAGCTATGCGAACCTGTTTATGGGTTATTGGGAACTCAACCACATCTGGGCCAATAACCCTTATGGGAAGAACCTGGTGTTGTACTCGCGGTACATAGATGATATTCTTATCATCTGGAGTGGTACCAATGAGGAGCTGAAAGGATTCCTTGCACATTGTGCAGGAAACCCCTATGGGATTTCCTTTACCCATGTGGTGGACGACAAGTCCCTGATTTTCCTGGACCTAGAGCTACAGGTGGACGACACTGGGACCATCTTCTCAAAAACCCACTTTAAACCGAGCGCCGGTAATTCTTATCTCCACGCCCGGAGCCAGCATCACCCTAGATGGATTAGGAATGTCCCCTTTGGTCAGTTTTGCAGGCTTAGGCGAACCTGCACCCTGAAGCAAGATTATGAAGAACAGAGCCTTATCCTTAAGAATAAGTTCAAGGAAAAGGGCTATGAAGAGGAGCATATAGAGGAGGCATTCCAAAAGTACCTTGTGTTGTACGACAATACTTGTGTTGGCGAAGAAGAAAAAAAGATAAACCCACATGTGGATGAACAACCACAAGTACGGTTTTGCACTAGGTATAACAACAAGGCCCCCATAATACAAAAAATCCTCAAAAAGAATTGGAGAATCCTTGAATCAGATCCCATCTTAAAGACAAGCCTTCCTTCGCATCCAAATTTGGTCTTTAGGAGACCGAAGGACCTTAGGAGCATTATTGCCCCTAGTAGGGTGAGAAAACAAAGAAATGGAGGACTCAGCAGCACCTGGAGTACAATTTTTGACCAGAAGGGCAGTTACAGATGTGGGAGCAGCAACTGTGGGAACTGCGTGCATATGTGCCACAGAAAGAAAGAATTCTTTGGAACAGACGGCAGGGTCCACAAGATTAAGCAGTTCATTAACTGCGGTACCCCGTATGTCATCTACGGTCTTCTGTGCCCTTGTGGCCTCCTTTATGTTGGACGGACGTCAAGAGTCATGAGGATAAGAATGAACGAGCACAGGAGTAGTATCCTGACAGAAAAGGACAACTACTCAATACCGAAACATTTCAAAGAAACCCACAGTAGCAGCACAGAGGGCCTCAAAGTGTTTGGCATAGAAGCAATGCCGAGCGACCTAGATAGTGGTAAAAAATATCAAATGCTGTGTAATAGAGAGGCCTTCTGGATATTTTCCCTAGGAACTTTGGCCCCGAAAGGTCTGAACGAGGATATCGAACTACACAATGTAGCATAACTCCTTCAGTTCCCGTCCAAGCTTTCGAGCCATTGTTAACATCAGTTAGTTAAACATGATGTGACTTCCCTAGTGTGTCCTTCGCCTCCACTATGTTGGTAGGGGTGTACTTTTGGGGTTTATGGGATGCACCAAGGTCAAGGACTAGGAATTGGGTAGACCATTGGCAGGTGTAGTAATAGGTTTTAGCCGCTAGTTATTTGTTTAGAAGCTATTATTAGGTTTAGGTTGTGGTTGGTTTTAGATAGTCGCCTATTGGCTTATTTGACTGCATGATGTACTTTTTGTAATTTTATGTAATTTACCACCAATATAATTTACCGCCATTGGAGTTTAGTGTCTATTCCCACCAGATGCTAGCGGGCAATGGTGCCTCTCTCTCTCTATTGTCTATGGTATGCCGGTCCGCAGAGGTATCCTCCAGGGTATATGCTGAGGTGATGGGTACCACTGCCATTTGGCATAGTATGTCTTACTATTATATGGTTTATATACATATTTGTCACTATATTTATATATATTTTATATCTACATGGAGTGGGGTGTAGCCTCTGAGTAGGAACACTCTATTGCTGTGTCTAATGGTGATAAACATTGGTATAGGCAGATGAGGTTCAGTATTCACTTTGAGATCCTATATGTATTTTTATGTATTTTCTACTATGTATTATTTATTATTTTATAATCCTTCTTCCTCTAGATTAGTATCATGCTGATATCATGACAACTAATTGTTATGGACTTCCATGTGTTGTTCTTTTAACATTAAGTATATTTTATGTTATATTCCAATCTATGAATTTTATGGATATGGTATGATCTACTGTACCTTGGAAGGATACTTCTGCGGACTTCTGTCATTGATTTAACTATTTTACATTTTGATCAACATTATAGGTTTGAATCCATTTTCCACTATCCCTTTTCCCCTTCCTTATTTTGGAATCGACATTTATATTATATTATTTTCAATTCTATTTTTATTTTAATTAATTTTTTAAATTATACATTTCTTTCCCCCTCCATTTTTCACCAATGGTTTTTGGCTTAGAGAAAAGTGGGCTGAGCGCTGCTAGTAGCCCCCGCCACAATGCTGCCTGTCCTGTATAGCCAGATTGCGTCTCTGCCAATGGTAATGGTAGTAGTGGAGCAAGTAGTGGAGAGCGCGTGGCCTTATTGAGATGCGCGCGCACTATTTACCACAGGTATGACGGTCGGAAGCAGTGGGTGGAACGCAAACACACCCACGCTTCCGGACCGTGTTCCTGGCGCACAGTGACCTCTGACGCCTGTGGAGGAGGGGGAAATGACGCCACGATTGGCCGGAAGTTGCGGGTGGAACGCAGAAACGCCCGCACTTCCTGGTCTTTTGAATAGCGTGCGTTCCACACACGGTATGTGGCACTATTATGGCTCCTGGGAGCCGGAGAAGCCCTGCACCATCCACCCAGTAGATCGGAGGCATGGGGACACAATTAGAGCTGCATGCAGGAGGTGAGGTGTCTTTGTTTTGGCGCACCCAATCCCCCTTCCCCTGCCCTGTTGTATATAGCCTATGCTGAGAGTGAAATTGATCTGCTGGCTCAGTGATTTTATATTTATATTTATATTTAATTTTTAATCTTTTTGTACTATTATTATTATTATGATTCTTATAGCAGATAACATAGAGAGATGTTTGCCCTCTATATTTTGGCTACAAATGGGGAATCACACTCAGAGGGATGGGATAGGGAGGGTTAACCCGAATGAGTGGGTGGTGCCTAATATCTGTGGGAGGGGGCGTTGTCACTAATTGGGGTGGGGTAGACACAGGCATATATACATTTATAGAGAGAGCAATTCGAGAGACCAACCATTGCCCGCTTAGGCTCTGAAGAAAGGGGTGCTCCCCCAAAACGCGTAAGCCATCAGCCATTTGCACTGGTCTGATCCTCTCGGCAACAGGTCCTGGGGTGTCGATCCACAGAAACAGCGCTTTTGCGCCCTTTTGAAAGCTATCTTTATTAGCTCGTTTGTGAGTATAAATTTTTACTGTTTTTATGCTGCATTAAAGTTTATCAGTGGTAATGCACTAGGTTGGTGCGCCCTCTTTCTTTTCTGTATTTTTTTGTATGTGCTATATACATTTTTATTTGCTATGTTTTCCCCACAAAAGTGGAGTTACCCTTTAAACAAACGGCAGTAGTTTACAATGCATAGTATTTTAGTAAACTGAACATTCAGATATGATTTAGAGCTACTTTAATCTCTTATGTAATAAAACCTGCCCTCATGTAATCATTTAAATACAAACTACTGCTGGGATCTACTGTTGAAGGCCAGGGGCTTTGCTAGTGTTGTGAAAGATCTGGGGCAACCGGACGTGGGTGTGGTGTGATGGGTATGGCCACAGTGGAAGGAACTTAAAGGGGTATAATCAAATAAGACATGAGACTACTCTGCTCTGGGTGAAGAGTGTATAATGAACAGAGTGCAGGGGTCAGCAGTAGGTAAGGCATAGAGTGAATGGACCAGGTATAGTAGGGCACAGAGTGCAGAAGTCAGGTACAAGTAACACACAGAGTTCTGGAGTAAGTAATTCACAGAGTGCAAGGGTCAATGAGTAAGTAATGTACAGAGTGCATGGATCTGGAGTATGTAGAGCACAGAGCGCAGGGGTCTGGAGTAATTCATGCACAGGGTCAATGGGCCAGGAATAAGTAATGCAGAGAGTGCAGGGGTAAGGAGTAAGTAATGCACAGTGAGCAGGGATCAGGGGTAAGTAAAGCACAGTGTGAATGGGGTCAGAAGTGTGTAACTTACAGAGTGCAGGGGACAGCCGTAACTAACACACAGAATGCACGGGTCAGGGGTGAATGATGCACAGTGTACATGGGTCAGGAGTAAGTAACACACAGAATACATAAGTAAAAAATATACAGATTGCAGGGATCATACATTAAGTGAGGCACAGAGTGTTTGGGTCAGGAGTAGGGATGGGCAAACGTTACGACCTGAGCATAAGTTGGGTCTTAAAGTCTATGGGACACTAACATGAAAAACCAAAAGTGCTCATTTTAAAAGCTTATATGCAAGTTATTTTCATAAAAATGTTTGAGGACCCGGATTCTGCCTCAGGGAACATGTATCAATCAGAGGCTTAGCTAGAATCTTCAGGGCCCCAGTGCAAGAAACCATGAAGGGCCCCCACCAAGGGCATTGCTGGGTCTACAAAAGATCTCGGGCTAGAGCCCATAGCAGTGAAGTAAAGAAAAGTCATACATTTGGGCGGGCATACACATGTATATAATATACATCAGGGTCCCTAGTGCCCCCCTCATTACATCAGGGTCCTGAGAGAGCCTTCCCTTACATCAGGATCCCCAGAGAGCCCCCCTTACATCAGTATCCCCAGAGAGCCTCCCCTTAAATCAGGGTCCCCAGAGAGCCCCCCTTTACATCAGTGTCCCCAGAGAGCCTCCCCTTACATCAGGGTCCCCAGAGAGCCACCCTTACATCAGTGTCCCCACAGAGAGCCCTCTTACATCAGTGTCCCCAGAGAGCCACCCTTACATCAGTGTCCCCAGAGAGCCCCCTTACATCCGTGTCCCCAGAGAGCCCCCCCTTACATCAGTTTCCCAGAGAGCCCTCCCTTACATCAGTGTCCCCAGAGAGCCCCCTTACATCAGTGTCCCCAGAGGGCCCCTTTACATTAGTGTCAGAGAGCCCCCCTTACATTAGTGTCCCCAGAGTGCCCCCCTTACATCAGTGTCCCCAAAGAGCCCCCCCTTGCATCAGTGTCCCCAGAGGGCCCCCCTCCTTACATTAGTGTCCCCAGAGGGTCCCCCTTACATCAGTGTCCCCAGAGAGCCCCCTTACATCAGTGTCTGCAGAGAGCCTTCCCTTACGCCAGTGTCCCCAGAGAGCCTCCCCTTACATCAGGGTTCCCAGAGAGCCCCCTTTACATCAGGGTCCCCAGGGAGTCCCCTTATATCAGTGTCCCCAAAATGCCTCCCTTACATCAGTGTTCCCAAAGAGCCCCCCCTTGCATCAGTGTCCCCAGAGTGCCCCCCTTCTTACATTAGTGTCCCCAGAGGGCCCCCCTTACATCAGTGTCCCCAGAGAGCTCCCCTTACATCAGTGTCCGCAGAGAGCCTCCCCTTACACCAGTGTCCCCAGAGAGCCTCCCCTTACATCAGGGTCCCCAGAGAGCCCCCCTTACATCAGGGTCCCCAGAGAGCCCCCCCTTACATCAGAGTCCCCAGGGAGTCCCCCTTACATCAGTGTCCCTAGAGTGCCCCCTTACATCAGTGTCCCCAGAGAGCCCCCCGTACATCAGTGTCCCCAGAGAGCCTCCCCTTACATCAGTGTCCCCAGGGAGCCACCCTTACATCAGTATCCCCAGAGAGCCCCCCCTTACATCAGTGTCCCCAGAGAGCCCCCCCTTACAGCCTCCTTACATTAGTGTCCCCAGAGAGCCACCCTTACATCAGTGTCCCCAGAGAGCCCCCCTTACATCTGTGTCCCCAGAGAGCCCCCCTTCAATCAGTTTCCCAGAGAGCCCTCCCTTACATCACTGTACCCAGAGAGCCCCCTTACATCAGTGTTCCCAGAGGGCCCCCCTTCCATCAGTTTCCCAGAGAGCCCTCCCTTACATCACTGTACCCAGAGAGCCCCCCTTACATCTGTGTCCCCAGAGAGCCCCCCTTCCATCAGTTTCCCAGAGCCCTCCCTTACATCACTGTACCCAGAGAGCCCCCCTTCCATCAGTTTCCCAGAGAGCCCTCCCTTACATCACTGTACCCAGAGAGCCCCCCTTACATCTGTGTCCCCAGAGAGCCCCCCTTCCATCAGTTTCCCAGAGCCCTCCCTTACATCACTGTACCCAGAGAGCCCCCCTTACATCAGTGTCCCCAGAGTGCCCCCCTTTACATCAGTGTCCCCAAAAAGCCCCCCCTTGCATCAGTGTCCCCAGAGGGCCCCCCTCCTTACATTAGTGTCCCCAGAGGGCCCCCTTACATCAGTGTCCCCAGAGGGCCCCCCTTACATCAGTGTCCGCAGAGAGCCTCCCCTTACACCAGTGTCCCCAGAGAGCCTCCCCTTACATCAGGGTCCCCAGAGAGCCCCCCCTTACATCAGGGTCCCCAGGGAGTCCCCCTTACATCAGTGTCCCCAGAGAGCCACCCATACATCAGTGTCTCCAGAGAGCCCCCCTTACATCAGTGTCCCCAGATAGCCTCCCCTTACATCAGTGTCCCCAGAGAGCCACCCTTACATCAGTGTCCCCAGAGATCCCCCTTACATCAGTGTCCCCAGAGAGCCACCCTAACATCAGTGTCCCCAGAGAGCCCCCTCTTACATCAGTGTCCCCAGAGATCCACCCGTACATCAGTGTCCCCAGAGAGCCCCCCCTACACCAGTTTCCCAGAAAGCCCTCCTTTACATCAGTGTCCCCAGAGAGCCCCCCTTACATCAGTGTCCCCAGAGGGCCCCCTTTACATTAGTGTCCCCAGAGATCCCCCTTACATCTGTGTCCCCAGAGTGTCCCCCCTTACATCAGTGTCCCCAGAGAGCCCCCTTATATTAGTGTCCCCAGAGGGCCCCCCTCCTACATCAGTGTCCCCAGAAAGCCCCCCTTACATCAGTGTTCCCAGAGAGCCCCCCTTACATCAGTGTCCCCAGAGGGCCCCCCTTACATTAGTGTCCCCAGAGAGCCCCCCTTACATCAGTGTCCCCCCTTACATCAGTGTCCCCAGAGGGCCCCTCTCCTTACATTAGTGTCCCCAGAGGGCCCCCCTCTTACATCAGTGTCCCCAGAAAGCCCCCCTTACATCAGTGTTCCCAGAGGGCCCCCTTACATCAGTGTCCCCAGAGAGCCCCCCTTACATTAGTGTCCCCAGAGAGCCCCCCCTTACATTAGTGTCCCCAGAGAGCCCCCCTTACATCAGGGTCCCCAGACAGCCCCCCTTAAATTAATGTCCCCAGAGAGCCCCCCTTACATAAGTGTCCCCACAGAGCCCCCCTTACATCAGTGTCCCCAGGGAGCCCTCTTTACATCAGTGTCCCCTGAGAGCCCCCTTACATTAGTGTCCCCAGAGGGCCCCCCTTACATCAGGGTTCCCCTTACATCAGGGTTCCCAGAAAGCCCCTGTTACATCAGGGTCCCCATACAGCCGCTCCCAGAGGTTCCCCTGCATCTGTCTGGTCTCTGCTGTGCACCTCCAACCCCCAGCACATCTCTGTACCCCCCACCTAGGGGGAGGTGGGAGGCAGTGATCTGCAGCTCTATGGTGTTCACGGGCAGCACGATCTCCCAGGGGCTTGTAGTTCTCTTCCCCAAGTGTATACAGTGGAGGGAGGGGGGCCTCTGACCCGGGCATGTATCAGCAAGAGTGTAGAAGCAGTGAAACTTACACTGAATAGTGAAACTGATACATGTCCTGGTTAGAGGCCCCTCCCCTCTCCACTGAATACACTGGGGAAGAGAACTACTAGCCCCAGGGAGATCCCGGGCAACATAGAGCTGCCGAGCACGCAACCTGGCAGGCTGCAGGAAAAGAGGGGGGGACGAGAGAGCGCCCCCTCCTCCTGAACCGTACCAGGCCACATGCCCTCAACATTGGGAGGGTGCTTTGGGGTAGCACCCCAAAACACCTTGTCCCCATGTTGATGGGGAGACAAGGGCCTCATCCCCACAACCCTTGCCCGGTGGTTGTGGGGGTCTGCGGGTGGGGGGCTTATCGGAATATGGAAGCCCCCTTTGACAAGGGGACCCCCAGATCCCGGCCCTCCCCCCTGTGTGAAATGGTAAGGGGGTACAAAAGTACCCCTACCATTTCACAAAAAAACTGTCAAAAATGTTAAAAATGACAAGGGACAGTTTTTGACAATTCCTTTATTTAAATGTTTCTTCTTTCTTCTATCTTCTATCTTCTATCTTCTATCTTCCTTCTGTTTCTTCCTCCATCTTCTTCTTCTGGTTCTTCTGGTTCTTCCTCCGGTGTTCTCATCTGGCATCTTCCTCCGCGGCGTCTTCTTCCCTTCTTCTCCTCAGGCCGCTCCGCATCCATGATGGCATGGAGGGAGGCTCCCACTGTGTGTCGCTTCTCCTCTTCTGACGGTTCTTAAATAACGGGGGGTGGAGCCACCCGGTGACCCCACCCCCCCTGATGCACGGGGACTTGACGGGACTTCCCTGTGGCATTCCCTGTGGCATTCCCCGTGACGACAGAAGGGGCGGGGTTACATAAAGGGGGTGGAGCCACCCGGTGACCCAGCCCCCTCTGATGTCACGGGGAATGCCACAAGGAAGTCCCCGTCAAGTTCCTGTGTGTCAGAGGGGGCGGGGTCACCGGGTGGCCCCACCCCCCATTATTTAAGAACCGTCAGAAGAGGAGAAGCGTCACACAGCGGGAGCCTCCCTCCATGCCATCATGGATGCGGAGCGGCCCGAGGAGAAGAAGGGAAGAAGACGCCGTGGAGGAAGATGCCAGATGAGAACACTGGAGGAAGAACCAGAAGAACCAGAAGAACCAGAAGAAGAAGAAGATAGAGGAAGAAACCGAAGGAAGATAGAAGATAGAGGATAGAATATAGAAGAAAGAAGATAGAAGATAGAAGAAAGAAGAAGCATTTAAATAAAGGAATTGTCAAAAACTGTCTCTTGTCATTTTTAACATTTTTGACATTTTTTTGCAAAATGGTAGGGGTACTTTTGGGCCCCCTGCCGGCAGACCCCCATAACCACCGGGCAAGGGTTGTGGGAATGAGGCCCTTGTCCCCATCAACATGGGGACAAGGTGTTTTGGGGGGCTACCCCAAAGCACCCTCCCAATGTTGAGGGCATGTGGCCTGGTACGGTTCAGGAGGGGGGGTGCTCTCTCGTCCCCCCTCTTTTCCTGCGGCCTGCCAGGTTGCGTGCTCAGATAAGGGTCTGGTATGGATCATTGGGGGGACCCCACACCGTTTTTTTTTTTAAATTTTGGCGCGGGATTCCCCTTAAAATCCATACCAGACCTGAAGGGTCTGGTATGGAATTTAGGGGGACCCCCACGTCATTTTTTTTTTAATTTTGGCCGGGGTTCCCCTTAATATCCATGCCAGACTTGAAGGGTCTGGTATGGAATTTAGGGGGACCCCCACATCATTTTTTTTTTTTAATTTTGGTTCGGGGTTCCCCTGTGGGGAATTCCCATGCCGTTTTTATCAATGAACTTTTATGTGTATTGTCGGACCGGCAATGCAATAGCCGCGAGTAGTTTTAAATGAGTTTTTTTCCTTTGAAATGTCATTTTGCTGTCAGACTGTTCTAAACATGGGAAACATGCGCCCCTTTACAGGCATACTATAGACACCCCCCAGCTACTAAATTTAAAGGGATATTACGCTTTTATTGTTTCACTTTAAGCATTATTAAAATCACTGCTCCCGAAAAAACGGCCGTTTTTAAAACTTTTTTTGCATTGATCCATGTCCCCTGGGGCAGGACCCAGGTCCCCAAACACTTTTTATGACAATAACTTGCATATAAGCCTTTAAAATTAGCACTTTTGATTATTCATGTTCGTGTCCCAAACGGTGTTCGCGCGTTCGAACAAACTTTTTTCCTGTTCGCATGTTCTGGTGCGAACCGAACAGGGGGGTGTTTGGCTCATCCCTATTATTGACTATGCTTCTGTCTACCACTTGTACTGATCCCTGCTACTGTAGTACACATATGTGAGGGGCTCCAGAATTGTTTTTCCGGATAGAGAAAACAAATTTTTGGTTTTCTCCAGGTTTTGTAATTTTTGGATTAGGGTCTGGAGACCGGAGGCTTCAAAGAGATTTGTTTGGGAGAAGCCTCTACCCCTGTTCAAAGGTCTTATCTGACCGAGGCCCTAAGCCTGATATTTCTGCCTGCTGCTTACTTACTGCCATCATGCCTCTGCCTGCCGCATGAACTGACCACACCTCTGCCTGGTACCTGTACTATGGAAACATTTAGCTGTAGCAAGAGGCAGTTTGTTTATGAAGGGCTGTAGAGCAGTACAGTAATGAGTGTCTGCAGGTAACAGTGTACCATCTCTGTCTTCTGCCTGGACTGATGCTTTGGCTGTGCTGACAATATCTCTGCCTGCTGCCAGTACAGACTATAGACAATATTTATGCCTGCTGCCTGGACAATTACTTTAGTTGTAGCTAAGCACATCCCTGCCTGCTGCCTGGACCAATGCTCTCCTCTGGGGGCAACTGCACTACTAAAACCACAGGTAATCTTTTGTTTAGCCTTTGCTCAGCAGAATGTATTTTGCGGTGTAATTCTTGGTATGTACAGTACATGCTATGTGTTAGAAATGTGAAGGGTCTTCAAAAATGATAGGTTGTCAGGAAATTAGATGTGAAATTTATGTCCCTAGAACACCTGATGATTCTCCTTGCATGTTGGGCCTCTCACATCGGGTGTTCGCCCGTTCGGTGAACAGCGAAAAATGTGCAGTGTTCGCAGAAAATTCAAAAGCCACGGAACGCCGTTAAAGTCTATGGGACACTAACATGAAAAACCAAAAGTGCTAATTTTAAAGGCTTATATGCACGTTATTACCATAAAAAGTGTTTGGGGGCCTAGTTCCTGTCCCAGGAGACATGTATCAATGCTAAAAAAAGGTTTTAAAAACGGCCGTTTTTTTGGGAGCAGCGATTTTAATAATGCTTAACGTGAAACAATAAAAATGAAATATTCCTTTAAATATCGTGGCTGGGGGGGTGTCCGTAGTATGCCTGTAAAGTAGCACATTTTTCCCGTGTTTAGAACAATACCACAGCAAAATGACATTTCTGAAGGAAAACATTTCATTTAAACTACTTGCGGCTGTAATGTATTATAGATAAAAATTATTGAAAAAACTGCATGGGTCCCCCCAGTCCATTACCAGGCACTTTGGGTCTGGTATGGATATTAAGGGGAACCCCTGCACCCAAAAAAAAAAAATTGCATGGGGTCATCCCAAAATCCATACCAGGCCCTTATCCGAGCATGCAACCTGAACCTGAAGGGCCTGGTATGATTATTAAGGGGAACCCTGCGCCAAAATTTTAAAAAGAAATGGCGTAGGGGTCCCCCCAAAATCCATACCAGGCCCTTATCCGAGCATGCAACCTGGCAGGCTGCAGGAAAAGGGGGAGGATGAGAGAGCACCCCCCCTCTTGAACCATACCAGGCCACATGCCCTCAACATGGGGAGGATGCTTTGGGGTCTCCTTGTCCCCATGTTGAGACAGAAACATCCACAGAGACATCCAGGCCATCCACGGAAGATAACACCTCAACAGGAATCTCTTCTGCTGAGAAGGGTTGAAGAAAATCACCATGCAAGTTCGCTGCAGTTGCAGTTAGCTAAAGAAGTAGAAAGCCAAACTGGGGTGATTGTTTCCCTGACACAATACGGCGTATACTGCAGAAGAATGGCATGCATGGGTGTCAACCACGAAGGAAGCCTCTCCTAAAGCCCATGCACAAAAAAGCCTGCCTAGAATTTGCCAGGGTCCCTGCTGAAAAAGAAGAAGACTACTGGGACTCTGTACTCTGGAGTACTAAAACCAAGATAAATGTTTTTGGAACTGATGGCTTCAAAACGATATGGCATCGCAAAGGTGAGAAGTATAAAGAAAAATGCATGGTGCCTACAGTGAAACATGGTGGTGGCAGTGTCTTTCGGTGGGGCTGCGTGAGTGCTGTTGGTGTTGGGGAGCTGCAATTTATTGATGGTATCATGAATTCACAGATGTACTGCTCTATATTGAAAGAGAAGGTGCTACCATCACTCCGTGCCCTTGGTCATTGTGCACTTTTTCACCATGAAAATGATCCAAAACACACATCTAAGGCCACTGTTGCATTTCTGAAGAAGAACAGGGTGAAAGTGATTTAGTGGCCAAGTATGTCTCCTGATCTGAACCCAATTGAACACCTATGGGGAATTCTGAAGAGGCAAGTTAAGCATTACTCTCCATCCAGGATCCAGACTCTAAAAGAGATTGTTCTTGAAGAATGGGAAGAGATATACAGTGCCTTGAAAAAGTATTCATACCCCTTGACATTTTTTACATTTAGTCATGTTACAACCAAAAATGTAAATGTATTTTATTGGGATTTTATGTGATAGACCAACACAAAGTGGCACATAATTGTAAAGTGGAAGGAAAATGATAAATGGTTTTCCAAATTTTTTACAAAAAAAATGCGAAAAGTGTGGCGTGCATTTGTACTCAGCCCCCGAGTCAATACTTTGTACAGCTGCAAGTCTTTTCAGGTATGTCTCTACCAGCTTTGCACATCTAGAGAGTGACATTTTTGCCCATTCTTCTTTGCAAAATAGCTCAAGCTCTGTTAGATTGGATGGAGAGTGTTTCTGAACAGCAGTTTTCAAGTCTTGCCACAGATTCTCAATTGGATTTAGGTCTGGACTTTCGCTGGGCCATTCTAACACATGAATATGCTTTGACCTAAACCATTCCATTGTAGCTCTGGTTTTATGTTTAGGGTTCTTGTCCTGCTGGAAGGGGAACCTCTGCTCCAGTCTCAAGTCTTTTGCAGTCTTTAACAGTCTTTAACAGGTTTTAAGATTGCCCTGTATTTGGCTCCATCCATCTTCCCATCAACTCTGACCAGCTTCCCTGTCCCATCCATCCCCACAACATGATGCTGCCACCACCATGTTTCACTGTGGGAATGGTGTGTTCAGGATGATGTGCAGTGTTATTTTTCCTCCACACATAGCATTTTGCTTTTAGGCCAAAAAGTTACATTTCGGTCTCCTCTGACCAGAGCACCTTCTTCCCTATTTATAAAAGAGGAAACATTTGGGACTTTGAGTGAAACATGCAGGAACACATGTCTCCATCCGTATATCGTAGTAAAAAGGGGAGATTTTCGAGACCTTGAATGAGGTGGGTGGGAGTGCCTAAATGATAAGTCAGTTTTAAAAAGGATACCTTTATTGTCAAAAAGCATCACAACATAACATAAATGCAATGAGTAAATATGCAATCACATGTTAAAAACCATGTATGGTGAAAACAGTAATGCATCATGGCAGGTACATAGTATGGCAAATGGTAAGATCTTCCATGTGGAAACAAAATAAGATCACAGAAATCTAGTACATATAGTATATAGAAATCAATCGATCATCTACAGAATAGGTGCATCCAGTAGGCCCGGCACGTTTCATGTATATAAAATTACAAGCTTCAGGGGCAGGTGCACTTGGGTCTACAGCAAAACATGAATAAATAAATATATACCATGGCTGAAACCATATGTGCGAGAAGTATATACATATAAGGAGAGAAGTGTAAACTCATCCCTATGGATACTTACAAGCCTGTAGAGTCTGAGTCTGGGCATCCAGACAGGGAGGGCTGCCAGAGGTATTATTCCCGGGAGCTGAGGTAAGAGCACGGCATTGAAAAGAAAGGGAGCATACCAGAACCCCCAACAAAGATGAAAAACACATAGCCAAATGGTGGTAGGTGTGGGTTCAAATTCTAAAAATTAATTACAATAGGTGCATTGTAAATATGTGTTATAGTGTACCACAAATGAAATATAATATAATAGAAACCCAACACCACAAATCCATATAAAGGATATGAGTGTGATATAATAAATGGGCTAGAGGCATTATAGCCTTAGTAAAGACGTGGGTTAAAAAACCATCATGAAAGGAAATGGGGAAAAAAAACCTTCCTCCTCGTGTTTGCTGTGTCCCCCATATGGCTTCTTGCAAACTGCAAATGGAACTTCTTATGGATTTCTTTCAACAATGGCTTTCTTCTCGTCACTCTTCCATAATGGCCAAATTTGTGGAGTGAACGACTAATAGTTGTCCTGTGAACAGATTCTACCACCTGAGCTGTGGATCTCTGCAGCTCCTCCAGAGTTACCATGGGTCTCTTTGCTGCTTCTCTGATTAATGCTCTCATTGCCTGGCCTTTCAGATTAGGTGGACAGCCATGTCTTGGTAGGTTTGTGGTTGTGCCATACTCTTTCCATTTTCGAATGATGGATTGAACAGTGCTCCATGAGATGTTTAAAGATTGGGATATTTTTTAAAACCTAACCCTGCTTTCAACTTCTCCACAACTTTATCCCTGACCTGTCTGGTGTGTTCCTTGGCCTTCATGAGGCTGTTTGTTCACTAAGGTTCTCTAACAAACCTCTGAGGGCTTCACAGAACAGTTGAATTTATACTGAGATTAAATTACACACAGGTGGACTCTATTTACTAATTAGGTGACTTCTGAAGGCAATTGGTTCCACTAGATTTTAGTTAGTGGTATCAGAGTAAAGGGGGCTGAATGCAAATGCACGCCACACTTTTCATATATTAATTTGTAAAAAAAAAGTTGAAAACCATTTATCATTTTCCTTCCACTTCACAATTATGTGGCACTTTGTGTTGGTCTATCACATACAATCCCAATAAAATACATTTACATTTTTGGTTGTAACAAGACAAAATGTGGATAATTTCAAGGGTTATGAATACTTTTTCAAGGCACTGTACATTGCAATATGTCGCCAACTTGTTCATTTCATGCCTAGAAGACTTGGTGCTGTCCTTACAAATCATGGAGGTCATACCACCTGCCCACAGCTTTTACAGTCTGCTATTAGAAATATGGCAATATGCTGAGCATAGTACTGCCGAGCCAAAGGAAAGTGCTTCAGTCTTGGGCTGGATGCTGGAGTGAGCGGTCACAGTATTCCACCAGTTGTGACATTTGCAAACAGCCCCTTCTCTTTTACTATACAAATAACGACACTCCTTGTATAGCCGAGCAACCTCCATGCACCATCTTGCAGGGTCTTTTCCTGCTCTCCGGCCCCAGTGGGTCCTCTGGCTCTCCCCCCTTTCGGGTCATTGTTGTGTGTGTGTGGGGGAGCTGGACCAGCATTTATGGGCCAGGCATTCTTCTGCTCCTGAAGTATGCCTCTATGTTGAACTCTCTGGCTCAAGCAATTTGAAAACAACTATTCTTGGCACCTCCATGTTTTTAATCAGTAACAATTGTCATTCCAGTCTCTAATACTGATTTTCTTGTTTAAACTATATCCCTGAAGAAGGAGAACTACATTCTTACTCCGAAACGCTTTGGGTACAAGAAATACTAGCTTTCTATATGTATTCTATGATAACACTAGAATGTTCAAAATGTGTTTTTTACAAAATATTTTGTACTTTTCAAACTTTAATAAATAATTTTCATATTAGAATATTTTTTATTATCTCTGTGCCTTAACAGACCACCACCAGGGGATTTTGTTTTATTTATTTGTATTTAGGCAAAGGAAAGACATTTGGACAGTCTCTATAAAATAAAGAAAAGTTTTTAAAATTCAATTTGATAAATATTTTCCCGATCCGCCCAATTAATCCATTTCATAGTACAAACAAAAAAAAATATTACTGTATTTGCATATTTTCTTCCTTTATTATTTATTTCAATAGGTTCAATAGGTCTTTATTGAGGTATAGAAAATACAATACATCACCAACAGAGAGGTCTGAGAGATTTACCGACATGTTATTCAATGAGAGACACACTATTCCAGAGTCAATAGTCAAAGACATGTAACACAATATAATATGGCATAAGAGCCTGAGATATCACCTTTCAACCAGGGAAAGGGGGGATAGGGGGGGGGTGAAGGGAGAAGTAATAGAGAAACATCCAGTCAACATTACATAACACAGTATGATATCTATACTACATCATATAATATTCATCATCAAATCTTAATCATGCAATCAGGATTACGTAACCATATTGTGAAATTGAGAAAATTTTAAATTTGTAATAGATAGGAGCCGATCCATTTCACAATGATGGTTAAGGACACTCACAGTGTCACCACAAAGAAGGGGGGATCAAACCGGAAAGTTGCATATTTTCTTTCTGAGTAGTTATAGTATTGCTTTTTCAGGAAAACATGTCCATTGACATCCTACTTTTTTGTTTTTACCAAATACAAAAATACATGCGGCCTGGTACGGTTCAAGATGGGGGGGGGGGGGGGCGCTCGCTCGTCCCCACCCCCTTTCATGACCTGCACGGCTGCGTGCACAGATAAGGGTGTGGTATGGATTCTGGGGGGCACACCACAACGTTTTTTCGGTGTAGAGGTTTCCCTTAAAATCCATACTAGACCGAAGGGCCGGATATGCTCTTGGAGGGGGAACCCATGCCATTTTTTTTTTTAGGTTTGACGCTGAGTTCCCCCTAAAGATTCATACCAGACACAAATGGCCTGCATTGTCCGGATCAAAGTCGGATCCCCGTTCATTAAAGTCGGATGGATGTCGGACTTCGCAGGGCAAAGTCGGATCCACAGTCGTACGACTGTCGTGTCGTACCAATGTGAAACCGGCCACAAGCATGGACAAACACTGAGATGGGGGGTCAGCTCTGGATATCATTTAGCAGTTAGTTATTTAGCAGTCCAGGTGTGATTCAGTAATTATTTCAGGAGTCCCCTTAGGGCTTGGTTCCAAGGCAACAAAGCAAGGCTATAGTAGAAATTAGAAAAGGGCTTTGTCAGAACTGGCCACAATTTTCTTAAAGTGAACTGCTTCAAGCTAGGAGCAAATAGTAGCTTCATAAAGTTTTTAACTTACAGTATATTTCTATAGACACAGAAAAAAAAATTTCAAACTGCTTTTAATTCAAAAGGTCCAAAAGCATGGCTATCCAGTTAATTAATACACTCTGGTAACATACATGCTGCTTGATATGCTTGCAAGCATTTAAGGGTCTACTAGGGCAACAGTTGCCTTATTCTCTGTTCCCTGTAGTAATATGCAAGTCTAATTAAAAAATGTGGAGAAATTATGTTCATGCTACAGTTGTGTCTGTCGACGAATATGATCGCTTCTTCAAAGATCTCACTAGGTGTTTTGTGACCTTGATCAGTGTGGCTAAAAAAACTGCATGTTAACATCTTGCTGTTGGTGACATTAATGTTGCTGCTTCTGGTGCTTATTTTGTTCATACATATTTATTATAAAATAAGATGGTTCTGGAATATTGTTTCTAATGCCACACCAGCATGATGACAGAGATAAGACACATGTAGTATTTTTTACTCAACAACAACAAATAATGGAATAGTGCTTTCTTGTATTTTACCAGATGAAATGCATGTGAAAAATGATGTGTCTGATTACCTAAGACACTGTAGTACGTAAAGTGTTTTACCATGTTAACCATAGATAGCAGTAGGTAAGTAAAAATGTAGTCAATACCTTTTGATGAGTAACTATCCAAGTAAATGTTTTACCCACATTTATACTTTGCTTAAGCCTTGTGAAAATAGCAGTTTTAGAATAAACACTTTACCATAGATAGAATGAAACACTTTATCATACCATACCATAGGATGACTTTTGAACAAGGATCACAGTATTACACAGGATTACAATATTTCACAACAACAGAAAATGATCTTATCAATGCACTTCCAAAATTTTTGGAGACAAGTTGGCTTACATAAAAAATATGTAAAGAAACTATGCACAATATTGTAGTTGCTGTTCATAGAGAATAATCAGAATACGAATATAAATATTATTGTTACCCATATACTATATTTGAGATTTAATATTGCTCAGATATGATTTGGGTTAAATGAGAGTTCTTTGACCATGAGTGAAAGCTTTAACACAATAACAAAAAAGTAATGGTATATAGTAAAGTAGGCCTAGACTAATACACAGCAATCTATCTAATTGTACAAGAAAAGGGTAAAAATCATGGATTACATACAGAGTAAATTCCTTAAAACATTAATCTACAAACAATAGGACAGAAAATACAGACCAACATATTTAGATACAAGTACAAGGGAGATTTCCCATATTTACCATTCCCATAGAGTTTCCATTCACGTGACTGCTCTGCCATAGAGTATGTGTTTCCCTCCCATCTAGTCTGTGTATATAATTACAGGCTGATGCCTCTTTGGGTGGCATGACATGGCTCTGATTGGTGGGCTTCCCTATTCCTGGTTAAGGACTGGGTACATCTCCAATCCCTATACTTTGCATAAGTCAGCCCCATTTAATGCAAATCCTTGTGACTATTCTGAGCAGGAGATTAACTTGACCTTTTCCCAGAAAGTTAAGTATTATAGTTAAGCAATGTCCATGAACAAAGTACTGACAATAAAGTGACATGTGCTTATTTATGCACTTTTGGATTTAGCACATGTCACTTTATTTTCGGTACTTTGTTCATGGACATTGACTGATATTTTGGAGTTTGATGAATTTATGCATATATTTCACATCTAAGTTTTTATTCAATGATACACATTTCTTATTTTTGAATGCACATGTCACTTTAAAAAGGAGTCATTGCATTATATAGAGCTTTCAGAATAGCTCAGTTAATTCACCATTTATTTATTATTTATCTTTCACATTGGTCATTAGTGGATATTTATATTTTATACATATTTTTTATAGGGTCACGTTTTACGTGCACTCACTCTGAACAGCGCCACTTTCACTTTCTGTGAGTTTATACACTCGGGAACACCGCCAAGGAGGTTAAAGTTAAGGCCTGCTTAGTCTCATTGTTAGATGGTGTTCAGCTTTACCCTTGCAACTGTGTCTCTTTTCTCTGGATTCCCCTTGCCCGATCTGTGTTACCAACCTTGGCCTGGACTTTTAACTAAGATTCTTCCTGCTGTTTTTGTACCTGGTTACCTACACATTGAAAATCATTGAATGTCTCTGACCTGGACTTTAAAAGTGATTCTCTACCTATCTGCCTGGCTGATACCCAACTCTGCTTGTGACCTGACTCCACGATTCTGCTCATCAGACCTCAGCACCTTCAAGGTCAAGTTCGCTGAACCAACTTCCTGGCACTGTCCATCTGCTGCCCTACTACTAGGGTTGCTTGGACAGAAATTGTGCAAGAGGCCACCCTTGTCATCTCAAAATCCACTGACAGGTAAGTGACACCCATTAACAAAAAAAAAAAAAAAAAAAAAGAATTGTATCCTAGGAAAAAAGATACCAAAATGTTTCACAAGTCCTATATTAAAGAAATAAGACCCCCAAAATGTACAGTACTCATAGCCGAATGACAACTCTCTGAGCTGTCATTAATTATATAAGTGAAGGGGTGGGGTGGTGACATCATTAGCCAAATATATCAATGATCATATTTGGTCAATGTCATTGCCCAAATTTGGCGCCAGTGGCTGTATTTGGGCAGTGATATTATTGCTATCCTGACCCTTTAATCCTGGCAAGGATTCCCAGTGATGACAGCGGTTTCTAGAGACACAGTGGGTACAAGGATCCATGCTTCCCTTAGGAGTCGGTGACAGTGGGAAGCTTTCATATATAGAATTGTTATAAATATCGTATGTCCCCCAGGAAGCAATTGATTATTTTCTGGATAAACAATCTCTGATGTTATTACTTGTAAATGTTAAATTCTAGTCTGAATATAGGAATGCAACCATCCAGCTCTTTTTTAAAACAATCTACTTAGCTGGCCATAACTCCATTTTTGACTGCGTCTATTACACATTTTCACAACTCTTAATATGAAAAAGCCTTTCCCTACATTGAGGTTAAATCGATTTTCCTCCAGATGTAAAAAGTGCACACTATTTTTTTTATATTAATTTCCTTACCAATTTATATGTTATATTAATATTTTTCACTCATGTGGTGGCTCACAGAGTCTATTTAAACAGGGTTTTTGGGGATTCATCGATCATCCTACAAATGTGCAACAATGAAAAGCAATCTAAACCAAAGAGAAAATATTTACCACAGCAGTCAACACACCTTTAGCTAAAAAAGAAAGGATAATGGTGTTTAATGAAACAGTCAGATCGGGCACATCTAATGTGTTCCAGGCTGAAGGAAATCCTCTGCTTTGCTTGAACACTTATTGACTTAAGGGATCAAATACCTTCAAGTTAAGAGGTAAAGCCAGATTTCCTTGGAAAGTTTTAGATTCATCTGATCCTCCTTAACATGAATCCAAATAAATTTGCTTATTTCTAAATTATATCTTAAACTCATGTCAGTATTCATTTGTGCCTGTAGGCATGCAATATTTGGCAGTCTTAAGCCGGCCATACGATGATCAAAATTCAACCAATTCAGCAGGGACTGGCCAAATTTTGATCCATGTATGGGTACTGTGGTTGTACAAAAGTCAATCTACCAATCATCTCCTGTACAACCACCCTGTCTGATTTTCCCTGCAATGTTGATCAGTGTATTCTGATGGCAGAGAAGTCTCCCCTCTGTCAGAATGCAACAATTCAGTGTGGAGGATTCCTCCATCCACATCAAGTGTGTGAATGGGGAAATTGGGTCTTTTTTTTCAACCAGACCTACTGGTTGAATGACAAAAAACGGACTCTAGGGCCTGCTTTAAGGTCCCCATAAAAGATTTGATTTTTGATCAGAATGTTTGTGTAAATCTCTGAAAAATTGTTCATCAGATTATTTGATTATGATATCATTGACTGCTAAGGATTGAGAAACTCAAAAAATTTGTGGACTTTGTGGGCACATAATGAGAGGAGAAATCATTAAAAAAAAGTATATATTTTATTACAGCATGATTAAAAAACATGTAAACAACATACAAACAACACCCTGTATGGACACAGTTACCAGTTACCCAATAGCGTAATTACAGAGGGCTGAATCAAGAATAAAAGGATTGACTTGGTAATATATCAAAGTGAAAAGAATTGATCCAGTAACACTTCCAAGAACTTGCTCATCAACACGTTTCACTAAATTATTAGCTTCCTCAGGACAGATACTGGGTAGGTGCTGGTATATTTAAAAGCAAAACAAGAAAGTATATATGTAAGTATTTCTTATACTATATATCTATATAAGTATAACAGCAGTTGTTTCAACATTTATCCAGGAGAAGTACATATAAACATGAAACATACAAACACAGACATGACAACATATATGCTTGCCTGGTAGATCTGTGGCTCATGGTATGGGGACACCTCACAAAACTAGACAGACATCCAAGAAGATGAAGTTTCAAGTTTCATGTATATGTATGCAACAACAGAGTACACACATAACATGTGGTCTATAGTAGATACCACTAAATGGAACAAGAGAATATTCATTATAGATCATTATGGGATGGAGCGCACCCATACATTCGATTAGGGTAGGTAGGTATTTATGTAAACATCATCACAAAATACTTAGATCTTATGCGTGGAGATAAAATCCACATTAAAAACAGGCTGTACTGGAATAATTCTCATTCTGATGTTTAACAGTTATATAATTTAGAGATGCAAAAATATTAGAGTGTAGGTCACACACAGCGGTAAGTTGTCAAAGGTTCTCACTAACGTTTCCAACAATGTATCTGAAAGTATAAACGGTATCTACAATTAGGCATTAGCCCTTTAAACATAGTGGAGCATAATTTATGGATGGTAATTATCAATAGTACCAAGTATGGCCCAAGGACACAATACCAACATATTAAATGTGTAAATAGGTGAGGGAACCCTGCATTTTTCCATTTAATATATTGGTATTTGTCTTTGGTGTTTTTTTTTTATTTTTTATAAAGCATGATTGGACAAAATATTTTCATCTTCATTAATATATTGATAATCATTTCACTGATTTGACAATATCTCTGCAATAGCAAGTAAAGCATATTTTATAACAAGCATCCTAGGACTCTACGGAAAATAATCACATTGAGACACATTTTCTATGTTACTGTCCTAGTGTTAAACCCCTGACCTGTTAGATATGCACTTTGAGACAATAAATAACCTGTAATATGAAGTAAAAAGCTTTTTAGAAACATACATACTCATGCAAGGTTTCAGGTGCATAACTAGAAAGAAGGAAAATGGAGACAATTTTGGCACAGTTGACACACATGCATAATGCAACTTTTCAAACCATTTTCTAAATGGGAAGCCCTTATAGTTTCAAATGACTTTATAGTGCATTTTTAGATGTCATGTTACACCATGTTGCTTAGCAACAGTACACTTCAACCCATAGTCTCTTGAGTGTTCCTAACAAAATTTCACTGATCCATTAGCACAAAATTGCTCATTTTTAATTCAAATGTATGAAACGTTATGCAGCATAAGCAAAACATACAATGGTATAAAAACTGTGAATTTCCATTTTGTTATTTTATGCTTTAAGTTGTGTGTAAAATAATTGATTAAGCCTTGCATTTATACCCACTGTCAAAGTGGTGCAATATTTACTTGCCTTCTTTGCATTTTAATTTTACTGCATATTTTCAAAGTTCTGTAATGTGAAAAAAATGGCAATAAAACAAAAAAGTAACTACCCCCTCCACACGTAGAATGTACATTTCTGGTGCCTTTGCCTATCTTCTACCCTTATGCCAATCCTTGCTACAGTTCCGTCAAGATCCTATGCAAATACCAACCATAATAAAAGGGGAGTGGGAATAGGACTCAAGGTGTCCTTGCCTTCAGTGAAGGAAAAGGAACAAACTGCGGTTTAACCTAATATAAATTTATTAGAACAATTAGTAGAAAAAAATATTTATCATTGAAAAGAAAGCATAAACAATAGGAAATTGGAATAGGAAAAACTGGCAATGTTGTCACTTAAAAACACATGCCCATGAGCTCAGCCATATCCCAGTCATCCACACGTGTCAATCATCTCAAGTTATTAAGTGTGACTTAATATATAATGCTTACATATGTTAGGCAGGATGAGTTCCAGGAAACCTTGGTAGCACAAGTCGGTATCCGTATTGTGCTTAACCATGGACCTCCAGACTCCCTATATGCCTATAGAGCTGCTGTATTAAGTCTTTACAGTGTTGAAAAAAGCATTGGCCATCACAGACAAATAAATGCAATTCTGGCTAGAAAGTATCCCTGCTAGTTAGTGACCAAGACAGGTTTGATTTCTGGGTGTAGCACTGTCAATCATAGAGATAGTAAAAAATGCAGCACGCTGTGATGTAAGCATGCAACTTGAGTCAAGGAGAAACAATAGATCCACAATAACCCTATTAGTTATTCAACACCATGTTTCCATGAAACATTGAAGATAGCACCACATATAAGTTGGATAGGAAAATATAGTCATCTGAGTCAAATCACAGAGCCTCAAAAAATGTTCAGGCTGTGATCGCTTGCGTTTTTTACTACAATTTAAATACCAATCATACCCTATGGTTAATAGATTATGTGTCAGTGCTAGGTTGGTCAATGTGTGGTAGCGTGCATTATGTGTAGATATCAGACAAAAAACAATAGGTATAGGTAAATGCAGCACTCTAAATAATGAAACAATTTCATATATCTCAAATAAACATTGAATTAAAGTTTATATTGACAATCAGGGCTCATTCACAGGATGCTAAAAAAAGTCCTGCAAGCAGTATCTTTGAGGCGCTTTAGGAGCAGTGTATACACCGCTCCTAAAGTGTCCCTGCCCATTGAAATCAATGGGCAGCGCTGCTGAAACACTTTTAACCCTTTATCGACCATTAGCGGGGGTTAAAAGCTGGACCTCATGCATGTAAGATAAAGCTCAAGCTTTATCTTACACTTGTAGAATAGTAGGTTTGTTTTTAAAGTTTTTTACACTTTATTTAATACTAATATTTTGCTGAAAATAAATACTACACTATAAGCCTTTCTCTCTCTCTGGCATTGGTGACTCCCTGCCCAGATTCATGCGAATGAGTTTTCCCTTTGATGTCCATGTACAATATTGAAGAAATATTCATATCCAGTGAATGCTGCATGCTCCCCTTTGTGAAGAAGGAACAGAGAAAAGTGAACGAGTTTTGCTGTTCAACATGTTAGACAGAAATTGGTTCTGGTAAGTTCACACTCTGTATGTTTAGTGGAGACACCAAGGTAGAGGTTCCCACACAGTTGGCACCATGTATGTGGTGTAATATCACGTCACATCAGTTCTGTTTACATTATTGATTGTCAACATTCACTTTAATTGAATGTTTATTTAAGACATATGAAATTATTTCATTATTTAGCATGCTGCATTTACCTTTACCCATTGGTTAGTGCTTGTAAAAGAAGGAGACATTTTCCCCCCGGGACTTTCATCCAGCTACACAATGTGCACCATAAAATGAAATCATTTTATTATACAAATAAAAAAAAAAGATGTGTACATTTACATATTCAATTAAAATGGAAAGCTCACAATATACAATACAAGAACCCACTGCAAATTGTGGCAGAAGAACACCATATATTCCGTACTGCTGATGATGCTTCAAAGCGTTTCAATTGAGCTTTACAATCTTCATCAGGGGGTAACAGTGATACATGATCTACAAACAATATAAATGCAATGATAAAACATGCACCAGAAAAAAAAAATAATGCGCACTAATTACACAAGAGTAATATTTAGTTTTCAAAAAATCACGCTTGCAGGGTTATTTGCACTGTGTTTCACATGGGATAATGTCCCCCCAACACATTACAAAAGGGTGCCTCTCAGCACAGGCATCCCCCCAGAACACACCCACAAGGGGTCACAGTGCAGCACCGCCAAGAGCGCTGGTACCTTAACCCCCACGGTGCAAACCTATAACAATCAATTACAACGAATTAGCCCTAAATAATGCAGAAATAGAAAAATATAACCTATTTAAGAAGAGGCATAAATTTTAAACAAAATGTGAGAAAAGTATCCAGGTAGGAGAGAGGTGGACCAATATAGAATTATGGCTGGTAGGTCTAAAGATGAACAATAAGAAAAAAAGTATTAATCCAAAATATAATTAATTAAAAAAACATAAATTTACAGCAACACAATATCTGCTGATGGTAGCAATAGTCACACCAAACTGGGCAACAGATGAAAGGCAGAGAAGGAAAAGGAGGATCTGCCTCTGCATTATATAGTGGGCTTAAAGATTAATCAAAATCAATGGCCATCAACTGTGGACGGAGGCACCCCCAGACCACCCCAGCAGGTCCCGCCACCTTGCGCCAACATGTACCTAAATGGCACCCAGCATGTGACCCCACTAGTGTCCAGAATAAAAAAAACGCTCCGCTTCTGATGAAGGCTTCCATCGTCTGACGGCTCTGCCATCTGACAGTTCTTAAAAAACTAAACATGTTCCCGGTTGGTGATGTCACAAGGGGGCTGTGCCGGGTGGCACCGCCCCTTAGTCATTTAAGAACTGTCAGACAGCAGAGCTGTCAGACCGTGAGAGCAGTTTTTTCCGGGTCGGCGGTGGTGGTGGGCATCATGATTGATGATGGAACTACATCAGACTTTTTTTTTTTTTTAAATTAAGGACTTGTCAAAAACTGTCTCCTGTGTTTTATTAAACTACACTTCATATTTTGGTGAATGAGTAGGGGTAACATGTACCCAATTGCTCATTCACATTGGGGTGTCCAGGGTCTGGGGGCCTCCTTGTTAAAGGGGGCTTTGAGATTCTGATAAGCCCCCCACCCACAGACCCTCACAACCCTGGCCAGTGGTAGACCCCCTCAAACCACCCCCCCATGTTGAGGACATGTGGCCTGGTATGCTTCAGGAAGGGGGGGCTCTCGCTCATCCCCCTATTTCCTGACCTGCCGGGCTGCATGCTCAGATAAGGGTCTGGTATGGATTTTGCTGGGATACCAAGCCATTTTTTAAAAAAAATTGGTGTAGGGGTTTCCCTCTAAAATGCACACTAGGACCTTTTTTTCTTAATTTTTCATTGCCAGCAATTCTTTTTTTTATAGTGAGCTGTCAGTGGGAAACCCTGCTGACAGCTGATGACTCATTGGTTGTTAGGGATGCAGCAGCTGCCTGCTTCATAACAGTTACTGGTTGTTAAGATTGCCGGTGGCTGCCCACTCCTTAACAGCCAGTACACATTCCCTAAATACTGCATGCCTCGATCACTACTTAATTATTGCATGCATTCAATTGTTTATATCCTTCCGTGAATTGAGTTTCACGCCTTTTCATGCAGTATTTACCGAGCGTTTTAAGGGGAAATACCGCAGAACGTTATAGTGAATGGACAGTTTCAGGATCGCATGCTGTATTTAGGGGAAATGTGCATGGACACCTACATACTGCATGCAATCTAGTTATGTGAATGGAGCTCAATGTGATTGACTGCAGTTTTGGACTATAATGGATAACACCATAAAATCACTGAAGTGCTGGACTGCAGCAATGCAGCTAGGTTTGGATTTTAATCTTCACAGTTGACACAATGGGGGTTATTTACGAAAGGCAAATCTACTTTGCACTACAAGTGCAAACTACAAGTGCAAAGTGCACTTGAAATTGCACTGAAAGTGCACTTGGAAGTGCAGTCGCTGTAAATCTGAGGGGAAGATTTGAAATGAGGGGAAGCTCTGCTGATTTTATCATCCAATCATGTGCAAGCTAAAATGCTGTTTTTTATCTTCCTTGCATGTCCCCCTCGACTCTACAGGGACTGCACTTCCAAGTGTACTTTCAGTGCAATTTCAAGTGCACTTTGCACTTGTAGTTTGCACTTGTAGTGCAGTGGATTTGCCTTTCGTAAATAACCCCCAATGAGTAGCTATGAACCAGTTTTTTTTTCTAGCATCCTCCCTCCCATCTCACCTTTACTTTCTCTCTCTCTTTTCTCCTATCCTTCTTCTACACCCTCCCTCTCTCCTCCCATCTCCCTCCCCTCCCCCTCCCTTTGTGCCCCTCCCTTTTCCCTTTTTACCTCTCTTCCTGCCTCTCTCTCTCTCTACCTTCTTCTCTCTCTCTTCCTCCTTCTCTTTTGCAAAGTTTGGGGTTATGTATGTGAGACTTTTGGATGTGCCACAGAATTACAAGCATATTTAGTATGTACTAAAGGACTGGGGTATATGCTTACTGTCATGTATACAGTAAGCAGACTCAGTTTTTTTAAGCCACTCCCACTGTTAGGGAAATTAGGTCACACCCACAATTTTCTGTGGTGCATAATTGCATTTCTCAAGGTGTCCAAAGGTGCCCTGGGTCTTTTTTAATCCTATTTACACATCTGGGATTAATCCTTTTAAAGGGTTCTATTCTACAGAGTGCCTACCAGAGGGAGAACTTCCATGGTCCCCTAGATCTACTGCAGCTTTGATAAAGGCAAATGCAGCTGTTCTCTCTTCACAGGGGTGGTGTTGTATTGGTTGGAGGGATGAGTATATAGTACACCTATACCTTCTCTGCTAACTTGCTATTGTTGAGGTCTGCAGTCAAGAAAATAAGGGAACCTTGACTGTTCAAGAGCTGGTCTTGTCTTAACACATAAGAAAACCCAAACCTATAGATATTTTTGCTGCTAGTCTTAAAGGTAAAGTCCCACACTAGAAATGTGGGAATGTAACCTGGGAGCCTCTGTAAAGTAAGTGGATTGGGTCTTCTGAAAGTTTACAATTATGCCATCTGAGGGTCAACCCACATGACATTAATAATCCCTTGTGCTGACTTGGCTGTAACTCAGTAGATGGATTCACAACACATCACACCCACAGTAGGCTCATATTGCCTCTCCCCTTTATCAGGCCTAATGTATCCAGGTGTCAGTACTAGGAGTTTCCTCTCAGCAGCCATTCAGATTTAAACTTGCATTAATAACTTTAATCAGGATATTGATGGATCAAGCAGGAAAATAGAATGTTCTCTCTTGAACCTGTATACGGTTGACTTCATAGATCTATTACAGCAAATGGAGTGCTCTGACAATAGCAGTAACTCTTAACAAAACACTTAAACATCCTGCCCCCTGTATGAATCAGTATGGGGTACATAGTACCCCTACCCATTCACCAAAAAACTGTCAAAAAGTAATAAAAACACAGAGACAGTTTTTGTCAGTTCCTTTATAAAAAATTAAAAAACAGTGTCCCTTGATGTAAATCCATTGTCAATCATGATGTCTGCCACTCCACCGGACCCGAAAAAGAAAAAAAAATGCTCCATCGTCAACTAAGGCAGAACGCAGAATGCCTGGCTTGCCATTTGACAGTTCTCACATAGGTAAGGGGCAGAGCCACCTGGCAACATCACCTGGTGGCACCGACTCAGCATGCACCGATCGATGATGGATCTACAATCAGGGACACTGTTTTTTTTTTTTAATAAAGGAATTGTCAAAAGCTTTCTCTGTATTTTTATTACACTTTTTTGGTGAATGGGTAGGATAGTACCCCATACTCATTCACATAGGGGAGGGGCCAGGAGCTAGGGGGCTTCCAGATTCTGATAAGACCCCAGCCCACAGACCCCCACAACCACGGCCCAGGGTTGTGGAGATGAAGCCTTTGTCCCCATCAACATAGGGACAAGGTGCTTTGGTGTTGGGGGGAACCCCCATGTGGAGGGCATGTGGCCTGTGTGGATCGGGGGGGGTTCGCTCACCCCCCCATTTCCTGGCCTGCCAGGCTGCATACTCGGATTAGGATCTGGTATGGAATTTAGGGGGGACCCCATGTCTTTTTTTTTTTTTTTGGCATGAGGTTCCCCTTAAAATCCATACCAGACATGCAGGGCCTGATATGGATTTGGGGGCCCCACGCCATTTTTTTTCCACTGTATTATTGCTGACAATGTTTTTTTCATTCAGTTGCCAGCGGAGAAGCCCATTGACAGCTGATGACTCATCAGTTGTTGAAGATGCCACAGCTGGCTTCCTGTCCCATTGCCTAACAACCAGCTATTCAGTATGCCCTGATTGGGCAAAGCTTTGCCAGGAAAACCCAACGAACGACCCGCTAATTCGGACGTTCGCCGAACTAGAGAACAAGCGATGTTCAGGCCCAACTTTTGCTTGACCCGAACCATTTACCCAACTATACTGAAAATAAATGATCTCTACAGTCTTTAACAAGAGTTATAAAACATAATATTATGGGTCTACTTATAAAAAAGTTGAAGATCAATTTGGCCAGTGAAAATGCTTGTACATTTGTTCTGTGTTTTTTCCTCTGTTGGTCAATGTTTTTCATTCGTTGAAAATGAAAATAAAACACATTTGGCCAATAGATGGACAGTGCCAAGTATCATTGGGAAATTCCCATGATCGTTAGCACCATTTATTGGTCAAATGCAGTATTTTCAATTTTATATCAATGAAAAACATTCAACCAGCATAGGAAATAGACTTAAAACATTTTTTTTTTGCACTATTTGCCCATAACGAACAAATATGCACTTTCACTGGCTGAATGATTGTGCACATTTTTTTATATATACAACCCTTTTAGTGTCATTGGATCTGTTGTATGGAAGATCCCTTTGTGAATGTAAGCAACAACAATTATTATTGGCAGCACAGTAGCTAAACACTTCCTCCTGGCAGCAATAGGGTTCTGGTTTGAATCCCAACCACGAAACTACCTGCCTGGAGTTTGCATGTTCTCCCTGTGCCTGGGTGCTCCAGTTTCCTCCCACACTCCAAAGGCATGCTTGTTAATTGACTCCTGTCTAAATTGTCCCTAGTATGTGTATGTATGAATGTGAGTTAGGGACATTACATTGTAAGCTCCTTAAAGGCAGGGACTGATGTGAATGTATAATACATATGTAAAGTGTTGCATAAATTGACAGCATTATATAAGTACCTGTAATTATTATAACAACAAGCCCCTTTTGTGTATTATGTAAAAGATTATGCAGCAAATCTATACACAGTGCCTTGATAAAGTATTCATACCCCTTGAAATTTTCCATATTTTGTCATGTTACAACCAAAAATGTAAATGTCTTTTTTCTGGATTTTATGTGATAGACCAACACAAAGTGGCACATAATTGTGAAGTGGAAGGAAAATGATAAATGGTTTTCAAAATGTTTTACAAATAAATATCTTAAAAGTGTGGCTTGCATTTGTATTCAGCCCCCCTGAGTCAATACTTTGCAGAACCACCTTTCGCTGCAATTACAGCTGCAAATCTTTTTGGGTATGTCTCTACCAGCTTTGTACATCTAGAGAGTGACATTTTTGTCCATTCTTTGCAAAATAGCTTGAGGTTTGTTAGATTGGTTGGAGAGCATCTGTGAACAGCAAATTTCAAGTGTTGTCACAGATTCTCGATTGGATTTAGGTCTGGGCTTTGACCAGGCCATTCTAATGCCCCGTACACACGGTCGGATTTTCCGATGGAAAATGTCCGATCAGAGCGTGTTGTCGGAAATTCCGACCGTGTGTGGGCTCCATCGGACATTTTCCATCGGATTTTCCGACACACAAAGTTGGAGAGCAGGAGATAAAATTTTCCGACAACAAAATCCGTTGTCGGAAATTCCGATCGTGTGTACACAAATCCGATGGACAAAGTGCCACGCATGCTCAGAATAAATAAAGAGATGAAAGCTATTGGCCACTGCCCCATTTATAGTCCCGATGTACGTGTTTTACGTCACCGCGTTCAGAACTATCGGATTTTCCGACAACTTTGTGTGACCGTGTGTATGCAAGACAAGTTTGAGCCAACATCCGTCAGAAAAAATCCTAGGATTTTGCTGTCGGAATATCCGAACAAAGTCCGACCGTGTGTACGCCCTATAACACATGAATATACTTTGATCTAAACCATTCAAATGTAGCTCTGGCTGTATGTTTAGGGTTGTTGTCCTGCTGGAAGGTCTCAAGTCTTTTGCAGACCCCAGTCTCAAGTCTTTTGCAGACCCTAATGCCGCGTACACACGAGCAATTTTGCCGTCAGAATAAACTCTGAACGTTTCTCCGATGGAATTCCGCTCAAGCGGTCTTGCCTACACACGGTCACACCAAAGTCCGACCGTCAAGAACGCAGTGAAGTACAACACGTACAAAGGGACTAGAAAAAGGAAGTGCAATAGCCAGCGCGCCACCCTTTGGGCTCCCTCTGCTAATCTCATGTTTATCTTGTGTTAGTAGAAGTTTGGTGAGAGACGATTCGTGCTTTTCAGCTTTCGTGCTTTTCAGTCCGTTACTGCTCTTCAGTTTGTGCTTGTGGGTTTGTATCTACTTTTCAGAGCGTGTAGATAGTTTGCATCTGTTTTATCAGTGTTGTCTTGTCCGCTCATTTCTGATTTTCAGATCGCTCTTCACAGGCCTTGCTGTTCTTCAGTGCGTTCTGTTAGTTCGATCTGACCAGCCGACCGTTTTGAAGCCATGTTGCGGGTACATACTCATCGTAGATTTTGTGCTGTGTGGGGGCTTGGTGTTGGAGTTCATTCTTTGACCCAAGCCCAGTCCATGAACAGGGTGGGGAGGAGTTCATGGACCAAGAATTGGTTACTCCAGCGTGACCAATTCTCTCATATGCCTTTGCTTCATGAGATCCAGGAGAATAATCCTGATGATTTCAGAAACTTTCTCAGGATGACGGACCCCGTTTTTCACCGTCTGTTGGCTTTGCTGACCCCTCATATTAGCAGGCAGGATACCTGCATGAGGCAAGCCATCACTCCAGAGCAGAGGCTAGTCGACCACGTAGCGGTACTTGGCGACTGGGAGAAGCCTGCAGGACCTCAAGTTCTCAACAGGCATCTACCCCCAGGCTCTGGGGATCATTATCCCAGAGACCTGTTCTGCTATTATTCAGGTCCTGTAGAAGGACTATATTAAGGTAAGTTTTCTCCTTTAACATCACATTATATTGTATTTAATGTTTGCTAATGTATTGTATTTCTTTCATCATTCCATAATTACCATGATTGTAATATGCTGTGAATGTCCCCTTTGTCCTCATGCATGCTGTAATCTTTTAATGCTTCTTTTTTGTCCTTCATGCATATTTGCCTTCATTAACCTCCCCAGCATGCTATCCTGGGCCCATATACACCTAGCCTAGTTACTTAGCAATGTATTTTGTCAGCTCCATTGTAGTGCTTTACCCCAAGCACCCCCTAAAATGTGTACAAATGTTTTATTGTTGTCCTTAAATTCAGGCATAGGCCTGCCATAGGCTTTTTGGGGGGGGCTCAAACTCATCTCGAACCCCCCCCCCCTAAAATTTTTACAATTGGCCATCAGAGGGGGGAAGTAATCTGATAAGTGGGCCTTATATTTTTGTCTTTAAATACTCCTTAAAATAAATTTTATGCTAAAGTTGGCCAAGAATGTTTGTGTCTAATCTGCTTGCAATGTTATGTGCAAAGGTACTAATTTTTTTTTTCTGTTTTGACTCCACAGTTTCCATCAATGCCACAGGAATGGCAGACTGTGGCCTCCCATTTTGCCGACCGTTGGGACTTCCCCAACTGTGGAGGGGCTATAGATGGGAAGCACGTCCACATTGTGCCATCACCCCATTTGGGGTCTTACTATTATAACTATAAAGGGTTTAATAGTATAGTGCTAATGGCGGTGGTGTCGGCACAATATGAGTTCCTCTATGTGGACGTGGGGAAGAATGGCCGGATGGAGGAGTCTTCACCCAGATGGAGTTTTATCAACATCTCCAGACTGTTGGCCTGGGATTACCACATGATGCGGACAACATTGAAGGACTCCCATTCATCTTTCTTGCTGATGAAGCGGTCTGGGAGAGCAGCTGATGAGGCCATTCCCCCAGAGGACCCTCACCCCAGAGAGGAGAGTTTTTAACTACCGGCTGACCAGTGCCAGACGAGTCATTGAGAATGTCTTCGGGATAATGGCCAGCTGGTTCCATCAGTTTCTGACAGCAATACACACGGTGGACTACAAAAATCACATCATCTTATCCTGCTGCATATTGCACAATTTTTTAACAAAAAATGCCCACAATTATATAGCCTCAGTGGGGCCTGAGGCCCCACTTCCTGCAAATCCTCTGACGGGCCTGGATACTGGCCGTCCTGGCTTGGCACCCCAAAGTGCCCATGAAGTTCGGGAGAAATATGTCAATTATTTTACGGGTAGGGGGCCATTGCAATGCCAGACAATATGTAAATTTTTTTTAATAAAAAAAAAATATATATCTCATAAAATCTTGAATTTTCTTTATTGCTTGTGTTTCCTTTTGGCTGTCTCTTAGGTTCTCCTAGTGCACTTGTAGTGCCAAGTGGATTTTCCTTTAGTAAATAAGCACCATTGTCACTGTAAACACAAAATTACTTCAAAAACTGGTATTGAGCATTGAAAGAAGAAGCCACACATGTGCGTTATAAAATGTGCGTTATAAAATTTTGCTGTAAATTTTTTTTTTTCTCATTTAAATTTTTTTTTTATTTTGTTCTAAACACGCATGTTTTTAAACATAACATACCCAACTCTGGAACTTACAACGTTCAACATAGAAAAACTGAAGGCAATATCAGACGTTATAGTGTCAAAAATGTCTTGATATTGCCTTCATCAGATGGGGTGATGTCACCCCTGTAAAAGCCAAATTTTGAAGATGCACATAATTTGGGAGTCAAAATGGGTATTTCTCTCCTGATCCAATGCCTAATGTAAACATGTGCTATCTCCCATCATGGGGGATCAATGGACGTGTTATGAGGGTGCAAACCCTTCTTCTCACCTACTAGAGTTATGAGGAAGGGGTTGCACCCACAAAACGTGTACATTGATATCCTCTGATGGCAGATAGCACATGTTGACACACCATGTGCATCTTCAAAATTTGGCTTTTAAAATGTCAAAAAAAAGTTTTGGTTTAGTCCAACAAATGGTAAAATGGTGGCATTTTGAAGAAATTCAGATTCTCCTCAACACATCAATCATGTTCTTCATTTGTTGTTCCATAACATTGAGTTTCTCCCTTATGATATCAAGTTCACCATTCCACACCCTGATGTCTTGTATTAACCTTTGTGCACTGTCACTTGTGAAATGTTCAGCTTGCTTTTCAACAACCAGCACATCACCTAAAAATTTGATGAAAAAATGTATTATAAATATGCAGGCATACATATATTACCTGAAGCTGGGGTTTCAGACACTCACCTGTTGTGGTGACAATCTCACCGACTTCCTCCACCTCTCTTTCCTCCAGATCCTCGGGGTGTGGTCTTGTTCTGAGTTTCCCTTGTTTCTGAGGTGGGGGGTTCCTGGTGTCCTGAGTATTGTTCTCCAAGTCTTTTCTCCCCTATGAGAATTAAACAAAAGGTATACTTAGCACACAGATATTTGAGTCCAGAAATAGGAATATGAAACATTGCTGGGAAGTGGGGTACAATTGTCTGTTTTGGGCAAAGTTCCAAGCTGAAAACATGATTTTTTACCTTACCAAAGCTGAAATACTGACCTTTTTGTGACAATTTTCACACATGGAGGAACCCCAAGTATCCACTGGAGCACCTGTGTAGGACACCTTAAAAAGTTTGTTTTTGTGTCCCACACTAGTGCTTCTGAGTCCAGATGTGTAAACAGCTGCTGAGTGTCCTTTCCTTACATTACACTGAATCAAGCTTGCATTTCATTCTAATTACAGACACATCTAGACAGCAATGTACAAAACGTATTTTTAGACAAATAGGCATGACTAAATGTATTTAACCTGTATCTGCCCAAAACATCATATGTAATGAGCGAATGATGTTTCCGACGACTGAGTACTGTGCCCACGAACATGAAAGTCGCCATTTTAAGCTGTGCAACAGCTATGAAAATCAAATGGCGCAGCATGCAAGTAATAATAATAATAGGAACACACAACAACTACTTACTTTTTAGAAGCACTCTCTTGATTCTTCTATACTGATCCTGCTCCCTCAGTTTCAGGTCTGACCAGTGTTTCCTCAGTTGCTCCTTGGATCGTCGTACCCCAAAATTTCTGTGTAGACTCTCCACAACTTTAGTCATGATTTTGGCCTTTTTCACATTTGGGTTTAGGTACGGTCCACGCTTCCCATCATAGTCGGTCCTCCTCAATATGTCCACCATCTCTATAAAGGCCATATTTGAGGCCTTAAATCTTCTCCTCCGGGATTGGGTCATTTCTGGCTCCAGGCTTTCCTCCTCCTCGTTACTATAATTACCACATACCTCCTGTGTCACCGCCATGTCGCTCCTACTGCGCGCCTAAAGAGACAGGGCAGGGAATAGACTAGAAAGAACATCAGGGGCGGGCGACGTGGGCGGAGTTTCACGTATGCGCAGTGTATATCAAGCTAACACGCATGTGTCTTACGTACAATCTGTGTGCGGAGCAAGGAGGAATGGAAGTTGCGAGCATCCTAAACGAAGGTAAAATTTGAACTTGGCCCATCAGTGGCCTATACTGCTTCAAGATTGAGGCCTATATTGAGATAAGATTATGAGAGTTTAGGCTGACATTAGTGTTTTTGTCTTGTGTATTGTCTTACAGCAAAGATGAATCACTTTAAGGACCCAGAATTCATGGCCAGTTTCATAGACAGGTACAGGGAGATGAGGAATTTGTGGGAGGTGAAACACAGCTGGTATTATAATAAAAAAGCTAGGAGGTCAACACTGGAGAAACTTCTGGAATTTGTGAAGACTCGGGTCCCCGATGCAACCATCCAGTTCTTGAAAAAAGAAAATTTGGATCTTGAGGAACATGTATAAGAAGGAGCATAATAAGATCCAGAAATCACTCAGATCAGGAGCAGCAGCGGCGCAAGTGTATGTACCCAGGCTGTGGTACTTCAACAAACTATGGCTTCTGGACGACTAGACTGAAGCCAGGGAATCACTTTCTACCCTTCCCTGCAGCCTTCCCTCAACCCCAGCAGAGGTTGATGAGGAATAACCTGGGCCTTCCATCCTGGAAGAAGTGGATGCGCCCAGATGGAGCCAGGAATATTATTTTTATATATATTTATTGTCCTAATATTAATGATGTTAACTAGATGTTATAATTGATAACAAATTAATGATTTAAAACAAAGAGATTTACATATCAATAGACAGTAGTGGCCCAAAATGTTTGGGACAAGAATGAAAAATGCTGGGGTCAGAATGATAGTCTTTTCTATTTATTGACATTCAATTTGCAAGTCATGAGCTAAAAATTGTGTGTGATTGATGAAGCAAAAACTAAAACTATGTCCCTTCTTATACACAGGATGAGCTCAGCCAGGACGAGGGTCTGGAAAGTAGCAGGCAGGAGGAGGCCGTGCCCAGTGACAGCCAGGAGTTGGCTGTGCCCAGTGTCAGCCAAGAGGTGGGTGGGCCCAGTGTCAGCCAGGAGGTGGGGGGGCCCAGTGTCAGCTAGGAGGTGGCTGGCCCCAGTAGGAGCCTCACCCAATCCCAGGTGCCTCCCCTCCGTCTTCAAACAAAAAGTCCAAGGAAGGGGACGATCACAGACGAGGCAGCACTGGGCCTCATTAGGGAAGCAACTGATGTCCTCAGAAGCCCTCCCGATGCTGAAGAGGCCTATGGCTGCTATCTAGCCACAAGATTGATGAAATTGGAGGAGGGCCAACGCTTACTCTGTGAGGGAATTTTTGGTGAGGCCCTTCAGAAGGGGTTGAGGGGCCAGCTGACAGAGAACAGCCACATATATGAGCTCGCCCATCCTCCTCCTCCTCCTGCTCCTGCCACAAGTCCACTACCAGAGCCACAGCCTCCAAGGAAGGTTGCAGGGAAGGCTGCAGGGAAGGGTGCAGGGAAGGGTGCAGGGAAGGGTGGAGGGAAGGCTGCAGGGAAGAGAGTGATGGCCTGGGTTCAGTTTGGTCTGATAGAAGACGCAGGCTGGTATAGTACCACAGCCTGGGGACATATATGTCATCTGCTGCTGGTCCTGATCTCTGGGAGTCCTGGACCAGATTGGGCTCCAAATTATATTATATCAAGTTATCAAATTATATCAAGATAACAATTTTTTTTCCACAGACTTGATGTCTGCCCTTTATTTTCTGAAAATACTTGCCTATGTGTTTTTATAAAAATAAGACAGTTTGTTTGTGAGTAGGCAGGTACATTTCAAAAAGACAATGTCAAATTAAAAAGGGACACCAACCAGCCTCCTTGAGATTAAAAAATACAAGATAATAATGTTATTGTGGTAACTTGACACACAAAAAATAAATAAAAAATTATGGAGATCACTAGAAAATAATTTTGCAATAATCCAAAAAAAGGAGATCTTGATGAAATAAAAAATAATAAAAAAAGATGACTATAAAAAAATAATTCTAAACGGGGCATGGCTTGACCTCGCGGGAAGATGGATGCCTGAGAGAAGAGCTCCCACCGCTATCGATCCTCCCCGCTCTCCCGGAAGCCTCATACCACTCTGCCACATACCTAAACATGGGGACAGCATCGCGGAACTCCTCCACCTCCTGCTCCTGCTCGCCGCACAGACAACCGAGCGGTCTGAGCCAAAATCTCCCTGAGTTGTTCAGGACCCAGAGAAGCAACATGGCGGCGTCCCGCCAAAGTCCATCACAGCACACAGTGGCTTCTCAGTCGAGCTCCCCACCTGTCATCTCCACATCTGAGCCAGGGGATCATGCCGCCCACCAACAACAACATCCCAGCCTCTTTGATCTGAGAATGGTGGCGGCAGATATTAAGGACACTCTGACAGCAGCCATTGCAGACCTATGCCTAGATATTCGTGCCATTGCTGACAGGGTGCAGGATGTGGAAAAGGTCTCAGCCCAGCATGGAACAGTCCCAGAAGGTGGATACCCACACTCTACAACTGAGAGACCTCCAGTGTCATGTGGAGGACCTCGATAACAGAGGTAGGTGCCATAACCTGCGGGTCAGGGGACTTCCCGAAGCAGTAGAAACTGAGCAGCTTACAGGTGCCATTACTGGCCTGTTTAATAACTTATTAGACAGACCAGCGCAGACAGTAGGGGAAATGGAGTGCATCCATCGCACGCTTAGGCCCAGGGGGAGAGATACAGACCCCCCAGAGATGTAGTGTGCTGCCTGGTAGACTACAAGCTGAAGGAAGGGGCGGAGCTTGGGAAGATGGACACTCACTTGCAGAGCTCCGCATCAATCAGGGACAAACTGGCACACATCGACCGGCCAACCTGCCTAAAAACTGCTCAAAAGTACTCAGCGAAGCTGCAGCATAGCCCGGGGACCCGACCGTTCATGCCACGGTGGAACAAAGACCTTTCGGAGGCCGCAGAAACTCACCGAGTACTACCCGCTGGGGCCTAAGCAAGATGGCGGCAGCGGATCGGCGGCGCGAGGCATGTCCAGCACTACCCAGCAGGACTCCTGCAAAGGTAATCCTCACAAAAGGAATGCCCCACAAAAAAGCGCACAGTCACCGATCCATACCCCTACCTCAGGGAGCCCAGAGAAGGCAAGATGCTGGATGCATCTGATTCAAGCCAGGAGCTAGCACAAGGCCTAGATTCAGGAGAAGACACCAGGGATCTCCCGGATTCAATAGATCTCTTCCCCACTAATAACCAGCCTGTCCTGGATACCACTTTAACCCCTTCCCGCCGAGCGTACGCAGATGTGCGTACTCGGCTTTCAGGGGTTATACCGGGATGATGCCCGCAGCTGCAGGCATCATCCCGGTACTGTTTTTTACAGCGGGTGATCGGCTTTCCGGGTATAACAACCGATGCAGCTAAAAGCCACTCGGCTGTTATACCGGAGCAGCGGGAGGGTACGTCCCCCCTCCCGCCACCTCCCGCCGCTGTTACCAGGCCTCCCGTTCGATTGGGAGGCCTGGTGGCCAATCGGCTGTCTCCGGCGGCTGGGGGTGGGCTGGAACGAAGCTGTGGCTGGCTTCGCTCCAGCCTTCTAAATGTAAACGCAGAAGCGACGTCATGACGTCACTTCCCGTTTACTCGGCTGCCAATGGCGCAGATTTTAAAAAGATACACAGTATTCAGAATCACCGTTTTCGGCGATCTGAATACTTTGAAGTGCAAAGGAGGGATCGGGGGTCTTTTAGACCCCCGATCCCTCCATAAAGAGTACTTGTCACCACCTATTACTGTCACAGGGGATGTTTACATTACTTGTGACAGCAATATAAGTCATCAAATTTTTTTTTTTAAGACAATTTATAAATATAAAAATTAATAAAATAAATAAGAAATTTTTTTTTTTTAAAGCGCCCCCGTCCCCTTGAGTTCGCGCAGCAAAGAAAATGCATACGGTGTTCAAATCACACATGTGAGGTATCGCCACGATCGTCAGAGCGAGATCAATAATTCTAGCACTAGACCTCCGCTGTAACTCTAACCTGGTAACCGTAAAAAAATTTAAAGCGTCACATATGGAAATTCTTAGGTACCGTAGTTTGTCGCCATTCCACGAGTGCGTGCAATTATAAAGCGTGACATGTTTGGTATCTATTTACTCAGCGTAATACCATCTTTCACATTATAGAAAAAAAATTGGGGTAACTTTACTGTTTGTTTTTTTTTAATTCATGAAAGTGTCCCTTTTCCCAAAAATTTGCGTTTAAAACACCGCTGCACAAATACCGTGTGATATAAAATATTGCAACAATCTCCACTTTATTCTCTAGATTCTCTGCTAAAAAATATATATATATATAATGTTTGGGGGTTCTAAGTAATTTTCTAGCAAAAAATACGGATTTTAACTTAACAACTAACATGTTTCTTTTCAAGGGCGCCACCTACCTCCAGGTACAGGGGGTAGCGATGGGGACTTCCTGTGCCCCATTGTATGCCAACCTGTACCTGGGGGGTGGGAACGCACTCTCTTTTCCAGTGACGGCGCCTCGATGTACCTCCGCCACATTCTCCTCTGGCGGAGGTACATCGATGACGTCTTGCTCATTTGGACAGGCTCAGCTGATTTGTTCTCTGAATTCATGCAGTATCTCTCTCACAATGACCTCAATCTGAAGTTCACCATACAATCAGACACAACCACTATCCCTTTTTTGGACCTACGCCTCTTCCTCAATGAGGATGGTTCAATTTTCAGCACCCTCTACAGGAAAGAGACAGCGGGTAATACCATACTGCATTATTCCAGTTCTCATCCACATCCGCTCGTTCGCAGCATACCTTTCAGCCAATACCTCCGGCTGCGACGAAACTGTGCGAGAGACAAGGATTTTGAATGGGAAGCAAAGGCCCTATATGACAGATTGATCAACAGAGGCCTAGGGAGTGTGCGCGCATCTTTGCAGGGACGTCCGGACCGGAAGTGATGCCGGAGGTCAATTGTGACCTTTTCACTTCCGGTAGGACTGCGCAGACTTAAGATGGGGACGCCGGCGTGCTGTCTAACAGACGCACCCTGCGATCCCCCGTCGGAACTGGCGAGTGCTGGCTGCCCTTGCCAAGACCAGGATCTCATAGTCTCTTGGTACTCCAACAATAGGTAAGCTTTATGCCCTTATGCCCTTGTTTCCATACGTGAATGCTGGCAATTTGTCTTATATTTTGCCCTTGGGGGGTTGTTTATTGGCCTATGGGTGATGTGCATGCTACGCTCTGGCATGGTGGCATGCCCCTGTCCCACTAATTGGCCAGTACTGATCCATAGTGCCTTACTAGATGGAACTGGATGTCATACTTTCTGACACCATCCATTGTTATCACTCTAATCATATCTGATTTGACTGTAGATGGCACTTTTCACTTAAATATTGGCTTAGACTTTTTGGCAATTGTCACATCTTTTTCAAGTCTTTATTCTAATCATTTAATTTTAAAATTCAAAAATAAAAATGGTATATTTTATTTCTATCATTAAAACTAGTCCAGTGATGCTTGATAATTGATGTCGACCTCTATATAGCTTGACATTATATATAGCATACTGTCACATAGGAGGGTAAACTTTTTAGTCTACCCCTTATGTTATTCCATTTCTAGCCGCTTCCATATTTGATAGCGCGGGAATAACTCCCCTATTCACTAGCATTTCATCAGTATTGCTATCATGTGCATCCACAAGATCATTGATGGTGGTCACAAACTCCCCCATTTTATGTGATATGTGATCTACTCTGGATGCGGTCTCTCTCAGTTCCACCCCAAATTTGTGAACACAAGCCAGCATGTCAGCATGCAGTGAACTCCTGAGAGAAACTAACATGTCCTTTAACCCTTTCATGACTAAGCCTATTTTTGAAATTTGGTGTTTACAAGTTAAAATCCATTTATGAAAGTAAATGGTTGGACTTTTTTACAGGAAAAACAGAGACGAGACTAAATGTAGGACAAAAATAAAAAGAGAGAAATAGTACTCTCTCTGATATAGTGGGATTTTGGAGGGAGATAATGTGTCTGTTAACGGTGAGCCAATCCAGCAAGGGTTGATATAAAAGTATAAATTTTATTTGAAAATATTAAAAATATATACATTACAGAAACAGCAATCAAACGTCAGGATGACCATACAATAGCTTGTGTTCAGAAATCATTTGTGATCAGTCAGCCGACATGTTTCGCATATAATTTTGCTTCATCAGGGCATAAAGGACATCACTGATTTTCTCTAGATTGTATATAAAATATAAGTAATTATTGAAATTATAAATGCATCATGGCCATAAGCAAATAAAGACCATAGTACATAATGCATGACAAGAAAAGTTAGTAATTATGCTCACCTAGTCTATTGAAAGTCAGAAGGACAAAAAAGCAGCCACCTCCACTGCCAGATGCCCCCTAGTACACCACCCGGAGCAAAAGACCCGTGGGTAATGCCGACAGCGGAACTGGACCGCGCAGTGTAATAGGCAGAGGTCTGGCAAAAAGTATGATAAAGGGGAAATGACTTAATTATTGTTTACTTTCAAAGAAAAAATGAAAAATATATATATAAAGATACTAAAATATATATAAAGATACAAGAAGGATGCTGTGTCAATTGCCCCACATTGTAGTGTCAGTGGGCAATAACATAAGGGGTAGACTAAAAAGTTTACCCTCCTATGTGACAGTATGCTATATTCAAAAATAAAAATGGTATATTTTATTTCTATCATTAAAACTAGTCCAGTGATGCTTGATAATTGATGTCGACCTCTATATAGCTTGACATTATATATAGCATACTGTCACATAGGAGGGTAAACTTTTTAGTCTACCCCTTATGTTATTGCCCACTGACACTACAATGTGGGGCAATTGACACAGCATCCTTCTTGTATCTTTATATATATTTTAGTATCTTTATATATATATTTTTCATTTTTTCTTTGAAAGTAAACAATAATTAAGTCATTTCCCCTTTATCATACTTTTTGCCAGACCTCTGCCTATTACACTGCGCGGTCCAGTTCCGCTGTCGGCATTACCCACGGGTCTTTTGCTCCGGGTGGTGTACTAGGGGGCATCTGGCAGTGGAGGTGGCTGCTTTTTTGTCCTTCTGACTTTCAATAGACTAGGTGAGCATAATTACTAACTTTTCTTGTCATGCATTATGTACTATGGTCTTTATTTGCTTATGGCCATGATGCATTTATAATTTCAATAATTACTTATATTTTATATACAATCTAGAGAAAATCAGTGATGTCCTTTATGCCCTGATGAAGCAAAATTATATGCGAAACATGTCGGCTGACTGATCACAAATGATTTCTGAACACAAGCTATTGTATGGTCATCCTGACGTTTGATTGCTGTTTCTGTAATGTATATATTTTTAATATTTTCAAATAAAATTTATACTTTTATATCAACCCTTGCTGGATTGGCTCACCGTTAACAGACACATTATCTCCCTCCAAAATCCCACTATATCAGAGAGAGTACTATTTCTCTCTTTTTATTTTTGTCCTACATTTAGTCTCGTCTCTGTTTTTCCTGTAAAAAAGTCCAACCATTTACTTTCATAAATGGATTTTAACTTGTAAACACCAAATTTCAAAAATAGGCTTAGTCATGAAAGGGTTAAAGGACATGTTAGTTTCTCTCAGGAGTTCACTGCATGCTGACATGCTGGCTTGTGTTCACAAATTTGGGGTGGAACTGAGAGAGACCGCATCCAGAGTAGATCACATATCACATAAAATGGGGGAGTTTGTGACCACCATCAATGATCTTGTGGATGCACATGATAGCAATACTGATGAAATGCTAGTGAATAGGGGAGTTATTCCCGCGCTATCAAATATGGAAGCGGCTAGAAATGGAAAAGCCGCATGCACCGATAAGGTAAACACCTGACCTTTTTAAAGAAATATATATATAAGTGGGTGGTGCTGCGCTGAACCTTAGTATAGGAACAAATAAATTGGATAATAAATAGATGTGTGTATCACAAATAAAGTATAAATACGTGGGAGAAAAAAATGTTTTTTACATATGACATAAAATCAAAATCTAAATGTTCAGTTTCTTAGATAATTGGTGAGAAAGTGGCATAAATAAATTCTAAATAGAATAATCGCTTAAATCAACTGCGATAAAATCTGCATAATTTTAAATACATAAACGTGATAGTGGAGCTACCAAGACACCAGTAGCTGACATTAGGTTAAGCATAAATAAAGTGCATAGTGAATGTAAACAATGTGCATCTGCAATTTAACCAGCAAAGTGTATGGTGCAAACAGAAAAGTGCAATGTGCAACCATAAGACTGAAGGAGCAAAATCTTACTCTTTTTTCATATAGTGCATAATGTGCAATACAGCATCAAAATTAAAATTAAATAATTGGCTGGAATCTTAAAAAATGAAAAATGAAAATTGACCAGAGAAGAAAGCATACATAAATTGCATAAAAAAAGTCCTTTGTTTTATAAAAAATGTGACAGCAACGTCCTAACATGCACACGTTGCAATTAAAGTGCTGAAGTGAACCACATCAAGTGTTTTCTTCGTGTGCAAAACCCACTCGGGTAGGTAGTGGCCCCTTACCTTAAGGTAATAGGGCAAAAGCATATATCAGGAAAGCTGTTGAGACATCCACCTATAGACTCCAACGCTTCCCTCACTGTCCTGGGTCCTAGGATGGAATTCCCTCAGGTATGGTGCAGGGGGGTTGTATATATAGGGGGTAATCGGCAGAAAAGAAGCCAATAGTGTAATCCCGTTTGTTTAATGGTAATACTCTTTATTAAAAAGTTAAAGGTACTCACATAAAAGTTTAAAAACAGCGGTATCAATCCGACGAGCGGCGAGCTCGTATGCCTCTGTTTGTGTGTGCAGCCTGTCTCGTCCCTACGCATGACGTCACACCTCATGACTTCATCATGCTAGGACGTTGCTGTCACATTTTTTATAAAACAAAGGACTTTTTTTATGCAATTTATGTATGCTTTCTTCTCTGGTCAATTTTCATTTTTTAAGATTCCAGCCAATTATTTAATTTTAATTTTGATGCTGTATTGCACATTATGCACTATATGAAAAAAGAGTAAGATTTTGCTCCTTCAGTCTTATGGTTGGACATTGCACTTTTCTGTTTGCACCATACACTTTGCTGGTTAAATTGCAGATGCACATTGTTTACATTCACTATGCACTTTATTTATGCTTAACCTAATGTCAGCTACTGGTGTCTTGGTAGCTCCACTATCACGTTTATGTATTTAAAATTATGCAGATTTTATCGCAGTTGATGTTAAGTGATTATTCTATTTAGAATTTATTTATGCCACTTTCTCACCAATTATCTAAGAAACTGAACATTTAGATTTTGATTTTATGTCATATGTAAAAAACATTTTTTTCTCCCACGTATTTATACTTTATTTGTGATACACACATCTATTTATTATCCAATTTATTTGTTCCTATACTAAGGTTCAGCGCAGCACCACCCACTTATATATAATACTGATGAAATGGATACCATAAAAGCTAAATTAGAAGATATTGAGAACAGCTCCATGAGAAATAACTTAAAAATAAGGGTCGGTCCAACAAACCGACCTACGTTCCTATGCAGCCCAGCTTTTTCAGGCCATAATGCCTGACCTGACAGACCTGGACATTACAGTGGACAGGATCCATCGCTTACCCAAACCATCTCATCTACCAGACAACATACCCAGGGATGTCATACTTCGGCTCCATTTCTTCCAAGCGAAGGAACGCCTGATGGCAGCTTCCCGCAACAAAGATCTCTTTCCTCCACAATTCAAAGATCTACAATTTTTCACAGACTTATCCCAATTTACTCTGCAGAAACGCAGAAACCTGAATACAATCTCCAAGGCATTGAGAAACCATAAGATCAAGTACAAATGGGGATTCCCTACAAAATTGATAATAACAAAGGATGGTAGGGAACACATCGTGGACACTCTCGCCAAAGGGATGCATTTACTCCAAAAGTAGCATATTATACCGGAGGAAATACCAAGGGCTCACAACTCACGGAGCCCCGACCATATGGCAGAGGATTGGTTCTTGGTTACCTCTAAAAATGCCTGCAAACATACCTAAATCAGCCATAGTCAGTGCAGGATATAATCTACTTTTCCCTGAGTAGGAAAAATACTGCTAAGCTGAACTGTTTCCTTGTTTATCCCCCCAATGCATCTTGAGTGACTATATGTCACACTCAGGTCGCACTGACCTTTACTTGGTTTTGTTTCCAACTTTCATGTGTTTTTCTATATTTTTTTTTTCTTGGTTAACCAACGTTTATGTCCGCAGTCACAGAATTTACCGAACAACCATCTGAATGATCAGGCCAAAACATCAGCACTACTATGAACACAAACATTCAAGCTTCCACCGTCTCTAGGACTGTCATGCCATCCCTATCACCACATGTAAGTGTTACCTGCACATGCTACATAACACACACCAAGCTAAGAATGAATGATGACTATGACATTTCTAACGATCAATGCCAGAGGGCTTAATCACCCTGCAAAACACAGATCCATGTGGAAAGAAACGATTCAACACCAGGGTGATATTCTCTGCATCCAGGAAACACTTTAAAATGCAGACCCAACTATATGCTCTCACCCCTAGTTTCCACATGTTTTTGTTTTGAAAGTTCAGACGCAAAAAAAAGGGGGTACTCACGGCAATAAAAGACACGGTAGCTTTTTGCCTCCATAAGGAAGTGCAAGATGCGCAAGGCAGGTACCATATTCTGGTTTGTGACCTCAACACTACCACCTAAACGGTGGTAAATGTCTACGCCCCAAATGTACACCAGACTCGCTTTATTCATAAACATAAGTCATACTTTAATAAAAGACTATTATGCGGCAACAATACTGGCCCAAGTGAAAGACTGGTTCCCTTCCCACAATGACACCCTATGGGCAGAATTAGAAAGTTCCCAAATTAAAGGGGGAAACCTATATAACTACCTAATAACTAGTCCATACCATTTACCTAAATTATCTACAAATGCACCTGCCATACAAGCTTCCATCGAAGCTTGACAATATTTTCTTAAATATATAACCCCTGAAGGCCCTCAAGTCCCTCTTAAATTCCCAATCACTGCCCTGAAATTCATGATACACGATATGTCACTACTCAATTGGTGCACCAATAAGGAACTCTTTTTGGAAGATCTCTTTGTAGGCCCCATGATGAAAACATTCAGAACACTACAAATTAAATGCTCTATTCTGACATCAGATTATTACAAATACATTCAACTATCCCATTTACTCGACAAAAAGGATAAGAATTTCTTCACCCACCTCCCATGGCAAGTAACTATCTTCTACACAACTAAACAATCAAAAATCAAAGGTACATCATTAATATACAAATACTTACGGAATAAACAATCATTCAGCAAAACTACTAATATAGGAGCAAGGGAAAGGGACCTTGAAAAAACTTACACTGAGGATCAGTGGAAGAAAGCCCTTAGTATCACATATGCATCCACAAGAAGTGCCAACCTATGGGAACTGCACTACAAAATTCTACTGCGGTGGTATCTTACCCCTTATCGTATCTCGAAATTCGCACCTATAGTTTCTCCAGAATGCTGGAGGAAGTGCGGTCAAACAGGTACACTTCTCCATGTGTTGTGGTCGTGCCCACGCATAAAAAGATTCTGGGTGCTCGTATTCCAGATAATAGAGCAAATCACAGCAAATTCTCCGGGTATGGCACTTCTATCTCTAGAAATAGAGTCATTCCCAGCATCTATGAAATTACTAGTGTCTCACTTACTTATTGCAGCCAGACTCACTATAATACGCCACTGGAAAGATGTTAATCCACCTCCTATAGCGGAAACCCAACAACTAACCAACACGCATAATGCCTATGAAACACAATTTGTTCGAAGCATTGGTAATCATAAAAAAGTTTCTGAAATATGGAATACTTGGCTAACACGGTATCCGCAAAATGCAGGTCTTAATTTTTTGGAAAGATCGATTAAATCTACAACAATATACTGCACTAGGATGAGTCTGATATTCAGAGCAACTCCTCAAACTATAAGGCTGATTTACAAAGCATTTGCGCCATGACTTGCGGTGCACGCCGATGCGCAAATAACATTTTTGTATTTACAAAGCATTTGTGCAGGTAACACAGCACGATCCTCCATTTACTATTCTCTTCCCGGCGCAGGGGAAGAGGTGATCTGTACGCCACTATAGACCTGGTGCACGGCATCTTTAACTTCAAATTTAAACAAGCTGGAAGTGGCAATAATATGGGGGTGATGTGGGGTGATGTGGGGAAGTGTAGTACTAACTGTCCAAGTCACAAATATGGCCAAAATAGAATGAGAAAGTGACTTTCTCTGAACAAGCCGGCAGCGCCGGCAAATACATGTAAACTGCGGGAGGTGAATTTATACACTGTGCATGCTCAAACGGCATTTGCGCTTGTTCAAATACTTTCTTTCACTGCACCGGCAAAATATTAGTAAATGTCAGGCAACTTAAAAGCATTTGCATAGGTTGAACGGGCGCACCTCTAGCCTTTTTTTTTTTTTTAACGCTGGTTTACTTCGTGCAGCTCTAATGAAATGTCGGTCCGGCAATACACAGAAAAGTTCATTGATAAAAACAGCATTAAGAAAACAAACAAAATTCTGAAAAAAAAATGCGTGGGGTTCCCCCGAAATTCAATACCAGGCCCTTCAGGTCTGGTATGGATATTAAAGGGAACCCCACGCAAAAAAAATGGTGTGGGGTCCCCCTAAAAATCCATATCAGGCCCTTCAGGTCTGGTATGGATTATAAGGGGAACCCTGCGCCAAAATTTAAAAAAAAATGGCGTGGGGTCCCCCTAAAAATCCATACCAGACCCTTATCCGAGCACGCAACCTGGCAGGCCGCAGGAAAAGAGGGGGGGATGAGAGAGCAGCCCCCCTCCTGAACTGTACCAGGCCACATGCCCTCAACATTGGGAGGGTGCTTTGGGGTAGCCCCCCAAAACACCTTGTCCCCATGTTGATGAGGACAAGGGCCTCATCCCCACAACCCTTGGCTGGTGGTTGTGGGGGTCTGCAAGCAGGGGGCTTATCAGAATCTGGAAGCCCCCTTTAACAAAGGGGACCCCCAGATCCCAGCCCTCCCCCCTCTGTGAAATGGTAAGGGGGTACAAAAGTACCCCTACCATTTCACAAAAAAACTGTCAAAAATGTTAAAAATGACAAGAGACAGTTTTTGACAATTCCTTTATTTAAATGCTTCTTCTTTCTTCTTTCTTCTATATTCTACCTTCTATCTTCTATCTTCCTATGGTTTTTTCCTCCATCTTCTTCTTCTGGTTCTTCTGGTTCTTCCTCTGGTGTTCTCGTCCGGCATCTTCCTCCGCGGCGTCGGCGTCTTCTTCCCTTCTTCTCCTCGGGCCGCTCCGCATCCATGATGGCATGGAGGGAGGCTCCCGCTGTGTGACGCTTCTCCTCTTCTGATGGTTCTTAAATAACGGGGGCGGGGTCACCGGGTGGCCCCACCCCCCATTATTTAAGAACCGTCAGAAGAGGAGAAGCGTCACACAGCGGGAGCCTCCCTCCATGCCATCATGGATGCGGAGGAGAAGACGCTGACGCCACGGAGGAAGATGCCGGACGAGAACACCGGAGGAAGAACCAGAAGAACCAGAAGAACCAGAAGCAGATGGAGGAAGAAACCGAAGAAAGATAGAAGATAGAAGATAGAAGAAAGAAAAAACATTTATATAAAGGAATTGTCAAAAACTGTCTCTTGTCATTTTTAACATTTTTGACAGTTTTTGTGAAGTGGTAGGGGTACTTTTGTACCCCCTTACCATTTCACACAGGGGGAGGGCCGGGATCTCGGGGTCCCCTTGTTAAAGGGGGCTTCCAGATTCCGATAAGCCCCCCCACCCGCAGACCTTCACAACCACCGGGCAAGGGTTGTGGGGATAAGGCCCTTGCCCCATCGACATGGGGACAAGGTGTTTTGGGGGGCTACCCCAAAGCACCCCCTAATGTTGAGGGCATGTGGCCTGGTACGGTTCAGGGGGGGCACTCTCTCGTCCTCCTCTCTTTTCCTGCGGCCTGCCAGGCCTGGAGGGCCTGGTATGGATTTTTAGGGGGACCCCACGCCATCTTTAAAAAAATTTTGGTTCGGGGTTCCCCTGTGGGGAAATCCCATGCCATTTTTTATCAATGAACTTTTATGTGTATTGTCGGACCGGCAATTTATTAATAGCCGCAAGTAGTTTTAAATGACTTTTTTTCCTTTGAAATGTAATTTTGCTGTCAGACTGTTCTAAACAAGAGGAAACATGCGCCCCTTTACAGGCATACTATAGACACCCCCCAGGTAATAAATTTAAAGGAATATTACACTTTTATTGTTTCACTTTAAACATTATTAAAATCACTGCTCCCGAAAAAACGGCCGTTTTTAAAACTTTTTTTTGCATTGATCCATGTCCCCTGGGGCAGCACCCAGGTTCCCAACACTTTTTATGACAATAACTTGCATATAAGCCTTTAAAATTATCACTTTTGATTATTCATGTTCATGTCCCATAGACTTTAACGGTGTTCGTGTGTTTGAACAAATTTTTTGCCTGTTCGCAAGTTCTGGTGCGAACCGAACAGGGGGGTGTTCAGCTCATCTCTAATTGCCGGACCGACATTTCATTATAGCCGCAAGTAGTTTTAAATAACTTTTATTCCTTAAGGGCCAGTTCACACCATATGCAGTCCAGTGCGTTTTTTTTTCAGCATCAAAAACGCACGGAAAGTAGGTTATATGGTTTTCAATGGCATAGTTCACACCAGTGCTTGCAGTTCCAGTGCGTTTCCAGTTCCCCAAAAAAAAGTAGAACATGCTGCATTTTTTATGCACCGGACTGTACTGGAATGCTGTAAAATGCATCAAAAACGCACTGGAATGCACCTAAATGCACCAAAAATGCACTGCAACACACTTGTCCTTATTTAAGGTTAAGAAAAAAGAGGGGGGAAAAGCACTGGGCTGCATCAAAAATGCACCAAAAACACATCCGGACTGCGTTTCTATGGTGTGATCTGGCCCTTAGGGCCCTTGGGGCCAGTTCACACCATAGAAACGCAGTCCGGACGCATTCCAGGTGATTTTCTGCATGCACGTTTTTAATGCGTTCCAGTGTGTTTTTGGTGCATTTTTGAAGCAGGCCAGTGCTTTTTTTCCCCCCTCTTTTTTCTTGACCTTAAATAAGGACAAGTGCATTCCAGTGCGTTTTTGATGCGTTTTACAGCTTTCCAGTACAGTCCAGTGCAGAAAAAAATGCAGCATGTTCTACTTTTTTTTCTGGAACAGGAACACACTGGAACGGCAAGCACTGGTGTGAACTTTGCCATTGCAAACCATATAACCGAGTTTACATGCATTTTTGATGCATAAAATATGCACTGGACTGCATTGGTGTGAACTGGCCCTTAAGCAATTTGGCATATTTAAAGGCATTTCTCCTTCTTTCGTTTTTTTGGGGCTGTCCAATTGGTGACATTGATATATAGCCCTTATGGTGGGACCTGGGCCCCATACTCATTTTAAGGCCAATAACTAGAAGATAAGCCAGCCAAGTGGGGACTAGTAAAATTGCCAAGTCAGTTCCCTTAGACTGCAATGGTATTTGTTGTATAACTATTGCACATGTTAGGCTCTTTAGTTGCCCCCCTGGACTGGGGGGTGTTTTGTCCCATCTGTAATTTTGGTGCATGTTGGATGATGTGCTTAATTTTGGACACTGGAGTGGCTTATTTTGTGCTAGCTGCATTTGGGTTGTTCTGGGCATGCTCAGGGACTTTGTGTTTTTTTTGTGGTGCATTTTGTGTGTGAACAGCACTTGGATGTTTCTGGGCATGCTCAGAGTGTGTTTTTTAGGTTAGTAATTTAAGGACATCCTTAAAAGGTGTACCCACTTTGAAGTTCTCTCTACATTGGGTGAACTTGCATTTTGTGTGTTTCATGGACTGTCCGTGTGTTTGCAATTGCCTCATTAGCACACAAACCTATGTTATATAAAGCTTGCAGATAGCAATCTTTACTTTGCCCTGAAAAGAGCCAAGAGTGTCTGTCCCTGTGCGTCTGTGTCTCTGTCTGTCCCTGTCTGTCTCTGTCCCTGTCTGTCCCTGTCTGTCTGTCCCTGTCTGTCTGTGTCTCTGTCTGTCCCTGTCTGTCTGTGTCTCTGTCTGTCCCTGTCTGTCTGTGTCCCTGTCTGTCCCTGTCTGTCTGTGTCCCTGTCTGTCCCTGTCTGTCTGTGTCCCTGTCTGTCCCTGTCTGTCTGTGTCTCTGTCTGTCCCTGTCTGTCTGTGTCTCTGTCTGTCCCTGTCTGTCTGTGTCTCTGTCTGTGTCCCTGTCTGTCTGTGTCTCTGTCTGTCCCTGTCTGTCTGTGTCTCTGTCTGTCCCTGTCTGTCTGTGTCTCTGTCTGTCCCTGTCTGTCTGTGTCTCTGTCTGTCCCTGTCTGTCTGTGTCCCTGTCTGTCCCTGTCTGTCTGTGTCCCTGTCTGTCCCTGTCTGTCTGTGTCTCTGTCTGTCCCTGTCTGTGTCTCTGTCCTGTCCCTATCTGTCTGTGTCCCTGTCTGTCCCTGTCTGTCCCTGTCCCTGTCTGTCTGTGTCTCTGTCTGTCCCTCTCTGTCTGTCTGTGTCTCTGTCTGTCCCTGTCTGTCTGTGTCTGTGTCTCTGTCTGTCTGTCTGTCTGTCTGTGTCTCTGTCTGTCCCTGTCTGTCTGTGTCTCTTTCTGTCCCTGTCTGTCTGTCTCTGTCTGTGCCTGTCTGTCTGTCTGTCCCTGTCTGTCTGTGTCTCTGTCTGTCCCGGTCTGTGTCTCTGTCCTGTCCCTGTCTGTCTGTGTCTCTGTCCTGTCCCTGTCTGTCTGTGTCTCTGTCCTGTCCCTGTCTGTCTGTGTCTCTGTCCTGTCCCTGTCTGTCTGTGTCTCTGTCCTGTCCCTGTCTGTCTGTGTCTCTGTCTGTCCCTGTCTGTCTGTGTCTCTGTCTGTCCCTGTCTGTCTGTGTCTCTGTCTGCGTCCCTGTCTGTCCCTGTCTGTCCCTGTCTGTCTGTGTCCCTGTCTGTCTGTGTCTCTTTCTGTCCCTGTCTGTCTGTCTCTGTCCTGTCCCTGTCTGTCTGTGTCTCTGTCCTGTCCCTGTCTGTCTGTGTCTCTGTCCTGTCTCTGTCTGTCCCTGTCTGTCTGTCCCTGTCTGTCTGCGTCCCTGTCTGTCCCTGTCTGTCCCTGTCTGTCTGTGTCTCTGTCTGTCCCTGTCTGTCTGTGTCTCTGTCCTGTCCCTGTCTGTCTGTGTCTCTGTCCTGTCCCTGTCTGTCTGTGTCTCTGTCCTGTCCCTGTCTGTCTGTGTCTCTGTCTGTCTGTGTCTCTGTCTGTCCCTGTCTGTCTGTGTCTCTGTCTGTCTTTGTCTCTGTCTGTCCCTGTCTGCCTGTGTCTCTGTCTGTCCCTGTCTGTCCGTGTCTCTGTCTGTCCCTGTCTGTCCGTGTCCCTGTCTGTCCGTGTCCCTGTCTGTCCCTGTCTGTCTGTGTCCCTGTCTGTCTCTGTCTGTCCCTGTCTGTCTGTGTCTCTGTCTGTCCCTGTCTGTCTGTGTCTCTGTCTGTGTCTCTGTCTGTCCCTGTTTGTCCCTGTCTGTCTGTGTCTCTGTCTGTCCCTGTCTGTCTGTCCCTCTCTGTCTGTGTCTCTGTCTGTGTCTCTGTCTGTGTCTCTGTCTGTGTCTATGTCTGTGTCTCTGTCTGTCTGTGTGTCTCTGTCTGTCCCTGTCTGCCTGTGTCTGTCTGTCCCTGTCTGCCTGTGTCTCTGTCTGTCCCTGTCTGCCCGTGTCTCTGTCTGTCCCTGTCTGCCCGTGTCTCTGCCTGTCCCTGTCTGTCCGTGTCTCTGCCTGTCCCTGTCTGTCCGTGTCTCTGTCTGTCCCTGTCTGTCCGTGTCTCTGTCTGTCCCTGTCTGTCCGTGTCTCTGTCTGCGTCCCTGTCTGTCTGTGTCTCTTTCTGTACCTGTCTGTCTGTGTCTCTGTCTGTCCCTGTCTGTCTGTCCCTGTCTGTCTGCGTCCCTGTCTGTCCCTGTCTGTCCCTGTCTGTCTGTGTCTCTTTCTGTCCCTGTCTGTCTGTGTCTCTGTCTGTCTGTGTCTCTGTCTGTCCCTGTCTGTCTGCGTCCCTGTCTGTCCCTGTCTGTCTGTGTCTCTTTCTGTCCCTGTCTGTCTGTGTCTCTTTCTGTCCCTGTCTGTCTGTGTCTCTTTCTGTCCCTGTCTGTCTGTGTCCCTGTCTGTCCCTGTCTGTCTGTGTCTCTGTCTGTCCCTGTCTGTCTGTGTCTCTGTCTGTCCCTGTCTGTCTGCGTCCCTGTCTGTCCCTGTCTGTCCCTGTCTGTCCCTGTCTGTCCGTGTCTCTGTCTGTCCCTGTCTGTCTGTCCCTGTCTGTCTGCGTCCCTGTCTGTCCCTGTCTGTCCCTGTCTGTCTGTGTCCCTGTCTGTCCCTGTCTGTCTGTGTCCCTGTCTGTCCCTGTCTGTCTGTGTCCCTGTCTGTCTGTGTCCCTGTCTGTCCCTGTCTGTCTGTGTCCCTGTCTGTCCCTGTCTGTCTGTGTCCCTGTCTGTCCCTGTCTGTCTGTGTCTCTGTCTGTCCCTGTCTGTCTGTGTCTCTGTCTGTCCCTGTCTATCTGTGTCTCTGTCTGTCCCTGTCTATCTGTGTCTCTGTCTGTCCCTGTCTGTCTGTGTCTCTGTCTGTCCCTGTCTGTCTGTGTCTCTGTCTGTCCCTGTCTGTGTCTCTGTCTGTCCCTGTCTGTGTCTCTGTCCTGTCCCTGTCTGTCTGTGTCTCTGTCTGTCCCTGTCTGTCCGTGTCTCTGTCTGTCCCTGTCTGTGTCCCTGTCTGTCTGTCTCTGTCTCTGTCTATCCCTGTCTGTCCGTGTCTCTGTCTGTCCCTGTCTATCCCTGTCTGTCCGTGTCTCTCTCTGTCCGTGTCTCTGTCTGTCTGTGTCTCTGTCTGTCCCTCTCTGTCTGTGTCTGTGTCTCTGTCTGTCTGTGTCTCTGTCTGTCCCTGTCTGTCTGTCCCTCTGTGTCTGTCTGTCTGTCCCTGTCTGTCCGTGTCTCTGTCTGTCCCTGTCTGTCCGTGTCTCTGTCTGTCCCTCTCTGTCTGTGTCTCTGTCTGTGTCTCTGTCTGTCCCTGTCTGTCTGTCCCTCTGTGTCTGTCTGTCTGTCCCTGTCTGTGTCTGTCTGTCTGTCCCTGTCTGTGTCTCTGTCTGTCTCTGTCTGTCCCTGTCTGCCCGTGTATCTGTCTGTCCCTGTCTGCCCGTGTCTCTGTCTGTCCCTGTCTGCCCGTGTCTCTGCCTGTCCCTGTCTGTCCGTGTCTCTGCCTGTCCCTGTCTGTCCGTGTCTCTGTCTGTCCCTGTCTGTCCGTGTCTCTGTCTGTCCCTGTCTGTCCGTGTCCCTGTCTGTCCCTGTCTGTCCGTGTCCCTGTCTGTCCCTGTCTGTCCGTGTCCCTGTCTATCCCTGTCTGTCCGTGTCTCTGTCTGTCCGTGTCTCTGTCTGTCCGTGTCTCTGTCTGTCCGTGTCTCTGTCTGTCCGTGTCTCTGTCTGTCCCTGTCCGTGTCTCTGTCTGTCCCTGTCTGTCCGTGTCTCTGTCTGTCCGTGTCTCTGTCTGTCCCTGTCTGTCCGTGTCTCTGTCTGTCCCTGTCTGTCCGTGTCTCTGTCTGTCCCTCTCTGTCTGTGTCTCTGTCTGTGTCTCTGTCTGTCCCTGTCTGTCTGTCCCTCTGTGTCTGTCTGTCTGTCCCTGTCTGTGTCTCTGTCTGTCTCTGTCTGTCCGTGTCTCTGTCTGTCCGTGTCTCTGTCTGTCCGTGTCTCTGTCTCTGTCCGTGTCTCTGTCTGTGTCTCTGTGTCTGTGTTTCTGTCTGTCCCTGTCTGTCTGTGTCTCTGTCTGTCCCTGTCTGTCTGTCTGTCCCTGTCTGTCTGTCCCTGTCTGTCTGTCCCTCTGTCTGTCTGTGTCTCTGTCTGTCTGTGTCTCTGTCTGTCTGTGTCTCTGTCTGTCTGTGTCTGTCTGTCCCTGTCTGTCTGTCCCTGTCTGTCTGTGTCTATGTCTGTCCCTGTCTGTCTGTGTCTCTGTCTGTCCCTGTCTGTCCCTGTCTGTCTGTGTCTCTGTCTGTCCCTGTCTGTCTGTGTCTCTGTCTGTTCCTGTCTGTCTGTGTCTCTGTCTGTGTCTCTGTCTGTCTCTGTCTGTCCCTGTCTGTGTCTCTGTCTGTCTGTGTCCCTGTCTGTCCCTGTCTGTGTCTCTGTCTGTCCCTGTCTGTCTGTGTCCCTGTCTGTCCCTGTCTGTGTCTCTGTCTGTCCCTGTCTGTCTGTGTCCCTGTCTGTCCCTGTCTGTCTGTGTCTCTGTCTGTCCCTGTCTGTCTGTGTCTCTGTCTGTCCCTGTCTGTCTGTGTCTCTGTCTGTCCCTGTCTGTCTGTCCCTGTCTGTCTGTGTCTCTGTCTGTCCCTGTCTGTCTGTGTCTCTGTCTGTCCCTGTCTGTCTGTCCCTGTCTGTCTGCGTCCCTGTCTGTCCCTGTCTGTCTGTGTCTCTGTCTGTCCCTGTCTGTCTGTGTCTCTGTCTGTCCCTGTCTGTCTGTCCCTGTCTGTCTGCATCCCTGTCTGTCTGCGTCCCTGTCTGTCCCTGTCTGTCTGTGTCCCTGTCTGTCTGTGTCCCTGTCTGTCTGTGTCCCTGTCTGTCCCTGTCTGTCTGTGTCCCTGTCTGTCCCTGTCTGTCTGTGTCTCTGTCTGTCCCTGTCTGTGTCTCTGTCCTGTCCCTGTCTGTCTGTGTCTCTGTCTGTTCCTGTCTGTCTGTGTCTCTTTGTCTCTGTCTGTGTCTCTGTCTGTGTCTCTGTCTGTGTCTGTGTCTCTGTCTGTCCCTGTCTGTGTCTCTGTCTGTCCCTGTCTGTGTCTCTGTCTGTCCCTGTCTGTCTGTGTCTCTGTCTGTCCCTGTCTGTCTGTGTGTCTGTCTGTGTCTCTGTGTGTCCCTGTCTGTCTGTGTCTCTGTGTGTCCCTGTC